>NC_134700.1:204349845-204649845 GCF_043290135.1 Rhipicephalus microplus
CGAATCGTCGATTAGAACACTGGTGGTGTGCGAACTATCTGCAGGATATAACAGGTCCGGCAGCAAATACACCAAACCAATAATTAGAGACTTCTTGTGCCAGATTCTGATTTCCCGTTTTATCGCCCGTTACAAAGGGCAGGGCAAGAAATACCATTATCATCGTCATCATTATCATCACCCAAATCTGAGCACATGGCTCTACATCACTTTCGCCTACATCGAAAATGCCGCCGCCGCAGCCGGCATTCGATTCCGCGACCTGTGGGTCAGCAGCCGAGTACCTAGGCCACTAGACCACCGCGACGGGGCTACTACACAATGTCTACGCATGAAAACATATAAAAAACATAATAAATAGTGACCAAAATCTATAGGTTGAGAAACTGTAAACAACAAGTTATGTTCTTAAGTATTTGGTACGAATAGAAGCATAACAATTATCATTATGTGTGTTTAAAAACATCTCTGCCTGAAAAAGAGCATTGAATTTTGCATGATTTTGTGCATTTACATTCAAAACCAGGCTTTTCATATCATCGCAGATGGAGTCTGTCTGACCGGGTCTGTACAATATGCTTGCTGGGTGCCTGTCTTAGTTTCATAAAATAAGTAAATGAGACGTCACAGAACGGTTGCCTGAAAGCTAGTTTCCACCCGTTAGTTCACGCAATTGCTTCTTCATCGGCATACTTTCACCACGACGCAAACGTTCTCTTCTGTTACAAACAAATACCAAGAAAATCTAGCCCTCCTCCTAATTAAGAAAGGAGGGAAGCAAGTGCAAGAATACTGGTAAGGTGTATATGCGTACTACACGGGATAAATAGAAGCGCGTAAGGAAAATTAAAGGTGACGAGCAAATAACAGCAAAGAATCGCCTTTCTTCTCGGTACGCGCGTCAAGAAATGCCTCTAGCGTTGTTAGCAGCGTGCATCGGGTGAGGCCGGTGACACAACGCGTGATATTGTGACCGGCGATTAAGGCAAACTGTTGCCTGGAGGACGTAAAAAGAAGAAGCGAAAGAAATCTACGTGCATGATGCATGCCATGCTCAAGTAGCCCGTTCTTTCCACATCCTCGCTCCAGATCATTGGCAAGAATAAACTGCAACTTCTAAAGGTGCCTGATAAATATAAAGAATACACAAAAGCAACCATCGCGGCCGTTTCAGGGTGCACTTGCTGTTTTATTCTCTCTAACCCACAGACACATTGTTTCATGAGAAACACAGAGAGGGAGAGAGTAACGATGCTCATTGTGGGCGCATCACATCTGACAGCGGTGTCTTGTTGTGCGGTAATGAGCAACCGAATGCTTTCTCCGGCAGCACTGACTCCTCGTTTGCTGACCTGCTGACAGCCGTGGCCGTTGCTGATCGCGGCGCTGGAAGCATTTGTGCCACCCTTACTCCAATTCGTATTCGACACCTCGAATACTGAAATCTTTCTTTCCATCTCTTTCTCTCTCTCCTCCCCCCTATCTCTCTCTGTCTCTCGTAATCGCGGAGTGCTTTCGTAAGCTTCGAGAACAATATGTCATTGACATCTGCTCTGACGCTTTGTCGTTATCACACGCAACCTCTGCTAACGACAACTCAACTGACTTTCGTTGCCACCTTTTATTTTTCTTTTTTCCGCTGCGCTATTGCAGAAGGTTCCGCGTCGGTTTTGTCAATCGCTCAGTCCCCAACATTGCTTTCCAGCTTTTCATGCGAGTTTGCGCACCTTCTATCGGCGCCTTCGCACGTTGCTGCACAGCTGCAGATGGTTTTACTATCTGGGCAAATAGGAAGAAACACTTCACGCAATATTCTTTCTAATGTAAATGATATTTAGCGCTGATTGATCTTTAATATTGATATGTTGCTTTGTTTACTATTCATACACCTAAGCTTGTCCTAATGAGCTGCATGAAAGCAACCCTTTGTTTTTACCATAGGTACCTAAGTCCCACGGCTGTTCGAACTTAGCATGGATTATGCTCCTGCTACGATGGATAGTTTCAGTACATTTTGTGTTCATAGTACGCAGATTGTCATCGTACAGTTTTTCGTCTCTATTCAGATGCGTGCGCATTCGTATACATCGATGCTTGGGCATTAACGTATATGGCAGTCAAAGGTTTCCTCTCTACCAACAGTGCGTGGCTCAGAGCATTATGATTGTTTGGGCACGGGAAACCCCAGCAATCATTACTATTAAAACCATTTTTTCTATTGCTGCTGAGTACAATAATATTGTTCTCAATGCTTCGCCTGCATTGTGAAACTGGGATTTTTTTTTAAATCAGGATCAGGCTTATGTGAGCCTGCTCATCTTTACATATATATACAGTTGTTTTCCATTCAAGCACTCAAATTCGGCGCTGGTAACGAGTTCAAGTATTTTCAATCACAGCGCAACTGCCCAAAGTCGGCTGACAACCTTAACAAGCTGCTGTACCCACACGCACGAAGAGCACGCAAGTGTAACAGTTCGAAGACGCTGCACAACTTCGACGTGAAGACACTTGGTGTCATGCGCGTCCACCAGAACCCCGACACTACCCCCCCCCCAATACTGTTCCCCATCCGCTTTCGCCCTGCACCCGTAATAATCTTTCTCCATGCTCTCATCATGGTCTGCCTCGTCATATTGTTCTGAATCATTATAATCAGTTTAATCATCTTAATCACCCGCATGCTATTCTGCTTTTTCTGGCCGTGCTGAAATTCGCACACAATTATACAGAAGATGAGCGGTTAAGTATTGTGAAAGAGAATGCTGTATTAGTGTCTTGACTTGGGCTGGTCAGTACGTACTCATTTGAAAGAAGAATCACCGCTGGAACAGGACAGAGACGAGAAGACACAAACACGGCACTGACTAACCACGTTTTATTGCGTTTTAGCGTCAATATATATAATAAAATACAACCAGCAAATAAAAATACTAAAATTAAAAACTAAAAACTAACCTAAGAACTAACCCTGCAACAGAAACTGTTTTTTTCTTGAAACCACTTCCGTGTTTTTAGGGGGAAAAAAGCTTCCTTGATTGCTGGTGTAGGTAGAACACACTGATTCCATACCAAAACTTTCCGTAGCATTCAAAATCACTACGCAGCGCCCAAGCAAAATTTTGACGTATACGAGCTGGTTAAACGTAAACGGTGTGCATTTCATTAATTGGCCTACTTAATTCAAAAGTGCATCAGATTGCCACGTGTCCCAACGAAGGGACGTGAGGCACTGACTACCAGCAATAGTTTGTGGAATGCATTACAATAGGGGATTACTTGATACAGTCTGCTTCAGCGCCAGACTTGTATTTATAGCAGTGACGGGAGAGAGCGCAAAGGTTGCCGATCCAGGAAGAGGGTCTACAAGAGGCTGATATGATGTTATGATACATGTGCGGTGCGGGAAAGAATGCATGCGGCAATATCTATAAGCACTCTTGTCCTGAAATGTGCCGAGATGCTTCGGATGACAAACGAGCCGACGTTGGGAGCTGCGGTGAGTGCAATGTCATCAAAAATGAATGATGAACCGGTGGGGCACTCTTATGCGAGCACTCGGTACTCGGTAGTGGAGAATGGCTGGCGTTGTTATACCGAAATAGCTGTGATGGAAGCGGTGGTGGTGGGATCACCGGTATGATCGCACAGACAACCCCCAGATTGAAGTGCGTAATATGCGGCTGAAAGTATATGGACAAATAAATATCCTTGGGATTGATTGATTGATATATGGGGTTTAACGTCCCAAAACCACTATATGATTATGAGAGACGCCGTAGTGGAGGGCTCCGGAAATTAAATATCCTTGGGAATAGACAAAAAAGAGTCAAAAAAGGGTGAGTAAGGAATGCAATATAAGAGTGGTACTGCATGTGGTACAGCGAGGATTATATTGTTACGGAAAAGACGAGACGCCGTATCGACGAGGCTGTGGATAAGACGTATTTAAAACAAGCAGTAATGGCGTGACCAGTTGACCAGCGATGGAGAGGAGACCACCCTTCGTACTCCTCGTAAGGCACACACGCGCGTCACCCCCTATAATATCAATGTGCATGCCCGTACTATAATCCCCGGCGGCAGAAGCGCCGCCCCGACGCATTTAAATGTCAACGTCACTGGGAGAGTGGTAGGGCTTCAAACGTGCAACATGTACAATAATGGTAGCCTGTTGGGCACTTGGGCACATGATGGCGACGGGGTGACAGGACCTACTTTATATGTAACAGAAGTAACCACACGAAGGACTCGGAATGGACCTGTGTAGTGAGTAAGAACTTTTCCGACAAGCCAACTCGACGGGTCGGAGAGCCGAGCAGGACCAAAGAACCGGGCGAAAAGTGTACGTCGCAGTGTTATTTATCATAGCAACGCCGTGTCTTCTCTTGAGACGTCAGAAGGCAAGTACGGGTGATTTTGCTAGCGTGAGTGGCCCGAGTGATAGCGTCCATGGCATATTCACTGGTCGGTACTGCAGGAGACGGGATGACGGTGTCTAGAGGCAATGTAGGTTCTCGGCCAAACAGCATAAAAAATGGAGAGTAACCGGCAGTGTCATGGCGCGAAGATTGTAGGCAAATGTGACGTACGGCAACGCAAGATCCCAGTTGGTGTGGTTGGTGGAAACATACTTAGCGAGTATGTCTGTAAGAGTTCGATTTAGACGCTCCGTGAGTCCTTTGGTCTGTGGATGGTACGACGTAGTCAGCTTGTGCCTCGCTTCACACGACTGCAAGATGTCGGCTATGACATTCGGTAGAAAGGTGCGGCCACAGTCTATAAGCAGCTGACGTGGAGCTCCGTGTAGCAAAATCACGTCTTTCAGGAGGAAGTCAGTGACCGCTGTGGCGCAGCTTGTTAGAAGAGCTCGTGTGATGGCATAACGAGTGGCGTAGTCGGTGGCCATGGCTATCCACCTGTTGCCCGAGGAAGACAAGAGAAAAGGGTCAAGTGTGTCTAAGCCGACGCGGAAGAATGGTCTGATGGAATGTCAAGTGGTTGAAGGCGTCCGGCGGGAAAGGTCGATGGTGTTTTGGGGCGCTGACATTTCTCACAAGCCGCAACGTATCTCCTGGATGAGCGTGTGAGTCATGGCCAAAAAAAGCGTCGGCGTATTCAGTCGCAAGTGCGTGACACACCAAGGTGATCAGCAGTCGGAAGGTCATGAAGTTCATTTAGAACGTCCGAGCGAAGGTGTTTCGGAATGACAAGCAACCGGGCCGGTCCATCCGGCTCAAAACTTTGGCGGTAAATACACCATCTCGGAGTGCGAATGAGCGATGGGACTGGTGGTGATTCGAGGCTCTCGACGATAACACGCTAGGACGCATCACGGCGCCGCTCGTCACCGATGCATGTCGTTTGCGAAAGGAAAAAGACGCGAGGGACGGTGTCAGTGTCAGGCATAGTGCTTGATTGAGCGACCGGGTAGCGGGACAGTTAGTCTGCGCCCTGATGTAGGCATGCAGATTTGTACGTCACCGTGCAGGTATACTCTTGCAGACGCAGAGCCCAGTGCTCGAGACGGCGAGTAGGATCCTTCAGTGACGTAAGGTAACATAGTGCATGATGGTCAGTTATTACAGAGAAAGTGTGGGTGAAAGTCTCAATCAATCAATCAATCAGTTTGACATGATAATAAACTGATTGATTGATTGATTGATTGATTGATTGATTGATTGATTGATTGATTGATTGCGAAAGTTGTGCCATATAAATTCGGGTGGAACTTTGAGACTGCCCAAACAAGAGCAAGACATTCAAGATCTGTAATAGAACAGTTGCGCTCAGCAGCTGTGAGGAGGCGACTAGCATAGATAACTCGGTCGTGTCCCCGTTGGCATTGGGCTAGGATGGCTCCGATCCCGTGACCACTAGCATCGATTCGGACTTCTGTCAGAGCGTATGGGTCAAAGTGAGCCATTTTAGGTGGGGTCGTCAGTAGCGTAATTAGGTGACAAAAAGCAGTAGCTTGGTCGGTACTTCACGTAAAAGTGACGTCTTTCTGCAGAAGCTCAGTGAGAGGTTGAGCGATGGTTGCGAATTCTTTCACGAACCTTCTAAAATAGGAACACGTCCTACAAAACTCCGGACATCTTTGACTGACTTGGGTACAGGAAAACTCGGGACTGCACAAATTTTCTCCGGGTCCGGGAGCACACCTGATGCGTCGACAAGAGGGCCTAACACTGTACTTTGCCAGCGTCCAAAGTGGCACTTCGACGAGTTTAATTGAAGGTCTGCAGTGTGGAAGATGTCGAGAATAACTGACAAACGCTGAAGGTGGGTCTCAAATGTTGGGGAATGTACAAGGACATCATCAAGGTAACAAAGACGTGTTGACCATTTGAACCCTTGTAGCAGAGAGTCCATCATGCGCTCGAAGTGGCTGGGGCATTGCATGGCCCAAACGACATAACCTTTAACTGGCATAGGCCGTCTGGAGTTACATACGCAGTCTTATCTTGGTCTTTCTCGTCGACAGCAATCTGCCAATAGCCGCAACGTAGGTCTATTGAAGAAAAGTAGCGGGTGCCGTGGAGACAATCGAGAGCGTCATCAATGCGAGGCAACGAGTGAACGTCCTTTTTCGTGATTCTATTCAGATGGTGGTAATCAACGCAGGAGCGCCACGTGTCATCTTTCTTCTTAACGAGCACAACGGGGGACGCCCAAGGGCTCGAAGAGGGTTACTTCTTGTAGAATTACCTTACGCTCGGGGTCAGACACCTGGTATGATCGGCGATGAATGGGAAGACAATCGCCTGTGTTACGGCGGTGCTTAACGAGTGAAGTCTGGCCGAATGGATGGCCATCGATGTCGAACATGTCACGGTATGAAGCCAGAAGGCGGCATAGCGCGGCTGACTTCTCGGGTTTGAGGGTCCGGGGTGATCATGGAGCGTAAGGTCGCATCGAGGCACGTGGCATACTGCGGGTGACATGGGTGAGCGGAACATACGTCTGCCGCAAACACCTGGCCGTCGATTAAGGGTCTTAGCCTGGTGACCGAATTCCTTGAGGTAGCACTTGCTTTATGAAACCTAAGTTGATAACAGGTAAATATGTTTGGTTAGAAGACATGGTTACGATGGAGTGTGGAACAGTAAAGTCACGCGCCAGAACACCAGGAATTGATGTCACGATATAATCACCGTCGAGCACTGGAGAGAGAGTTGCCAATTCAATGAATGGCAAGTGGTATCCGGAAGAAGTCAGTGGTGCAGAAGCCGTTCGGGAGTTCAGGGTGAGAATCCGGAAGAAGAGGAAGTTTTAGGCAGAGAGTGCCAGCGGCACAATCGCTCAGGGCAGAATGCGTCGATAAGAAGTCTATGCCGAAGATTAGGTCTTGAGGGTAGTTTTCGAGCACCATAAATAAAACGGGGAGATGGCAGCTGGCAATGCTGACACGAGCTCTACACATTTCAGTGATGGCCACAGTTCCACATTCACTGACACTGAGGGCTTTAGTCGCTGCAGGAGTGGGGACTTTTTTGAGTAGGTGACACAGATGAGCACTCATAATTGGCACTTGAGCTCCGGTATCACCTAACACCATCAAAAAAATACCGTCCACATACACCTCAATCAAGTTCGAATTAGTGGAAAGCATCAACAGAGGATTGGGATCAGTCCCAATCGATGCAGCACTACCTCCCAGAGCTGCATGATACAGATATCCATCCGAGAGGATTCATAGTTGCCCGGCGATGAATAGCGGCGTGATTGGGGCGATGGGGAACGGCGGGTTGAGGTAACGGCGGGTTGAGGTGACGGCGATGGAACGATTGAGCGGCTGTTAGGGACGTCGGAAGTAGGATACACACGACTGAGCAATACCGACGGGAGTCGTCGTAGGGGTAAGAAGAGGAAAATGGGCTCCAGTTTGGGGGTGTTCAAGTGCTGGAGCAGTAGCGGGAGACATGGCAAACTTGGTGGCAGCAGAAGCAGATCGTTTTGTCGTCTGCAGTTCTCCATTCTCTCGGATTGCGGGATCGCGGAAGAAAACACGAGTAATGGCCTGGTCCATTTATTGTCATTGGTCTGGAGGCGGGTCGGGATACAGAGCAGGCCAGAGGAAAACCAAGCTTTGCAATTTCTTGCCTCATGACAGCTTGAATAACGGAGACCGTCGGAGGCGTTTGTGCGGCGCCATGGTCGAGTGGAAGTGAAAGAAATGGCACCGGACTTGACGCCTCAAGCTCCCGTTGAACTATACGTGTCACGTTCTCCCGCATGGGTGGTGCGGCACTGAGATCGGTGCAGGTTGATGTAACAGCCGTGTTTAGTAGCCGCGTAATTGAGGCAGGACACGTCAGCGTTTAGCCATTTTGAAGCGGCGGCATTCTTTAATAATCATATCGACGGCCGTGACGTTAGTGTACATGAGCAAGTTGAAGGCGCCGGCCGCAACGCCCTTGAGTATTTGACCCATCTTGCCACTCTCTGTCATTTGCTGGTCCACTTTACGGCAAAAAGCGAGCACGTTCTGTATGTACGAAACATGCGACTCAGTTGAGGACTGCACACGAGTGGCGAGTTCTTTTCGCTCTTCTATTTGGCGACCGGGCGGGTCCTTGAAGATGTCGCGTAGCCGCTCCTTGAAGACGTCAAGGCTGTTGATTTCGGTCTCGTGGGCGTCGAGGCAAACATGTGGGGTGCCATCCAAGTAAAAGAATTCGCTGGTTAGCATCGTGGTAGGGTCCCATCGGTGTGTCTGGTTGGCACGCTCGTGCATACGGAGCCAGTAGTCAACATCAAGCCCAGGTTGTGCGGAGAATGTGCCGGGATCATGGGGGTAAATCGTCAGGTATAAAATGGCTGGAGCTCCAGATGGAGACGCTGACGGGTTGTTGTCACTGGTAGCCATGGCCGGAGGCTGAACGGTGCGGCCACTGCGAAGCTTCATGGTGAGGACGGGGAACCTGCCACCTCCACCGAATATGTTACGGAAAAAACGAGACGCCGTATCGACGAGGCTGTGAATAAGATGTATTTAAAACCTGCAGTAATGACATGACCGGTTGACCAGTGATCGAGCTTGTTTGTTTGTTTGGTTGTTGCCTCTCTGTACTGGCACATACCCACTCTGGTGGATTGGCCATGAAATATAGTAGTAGCCTATATGTGATACTCTGATTGAAAGCCTATTGTTAAAAGAACAAAAATAATAAATTAATAAAAATACTAATAAAATATAATTTTAAAATAAAATATAAAAACAGAATGAACATAAATCAATAAGAGAAAAGGCGAGCTTATACTATATTAGAAGACTGAAGTTTTGAGTAGACCAGACAGTTGAGTTTATCTCACCCGGTCAAAATCGAATGATTGTGTGACTTTCATTCACATCATCACAAGTATTCATCCCAAATATATTAAAGCAGGCATTATAATGACATGCGCTTTGATTCTTGAATTAAATTGCATACGGCATCGAATACGTTTCTGTGGCAATGTTTCGAGCCAGAGGCACCGAAACTAAGAACATTATGTGCAGTTAAATTTAAGCCAACTGTGGAAAACGGAACAGCTAGAAGCATTTTCCTAATTAATAATAGTTTCTACATAACATGAAGTAATGTTCAATTGTTTCTGTTTCTTCGCAGAATGGGGACAAGTAAGATATCGTCAGACCAGATCTGTGTAAATAAAACTTTAATGAAAGGACACGACATGAAAATTTGCTTAAAATAACTTCTAACTCTCTAGATTGACTCCACTGAGTCATAGAGTTTCGTACAATAATACCTAGAAATGAATCTGGTACTGCGATCGTGTACCTCAATGGGAAGTACCTTATGGGAAGTACAGGCTTCGGATCGGATAGCGTTAGCTAGCGAACTGTCTACTGACTTTTTTTTACAGTTTCAGTTTTGTTCTTGCTGCAGTGAGGGTTGTCAGGTGCGGTGAAAAGCACTAAAGCAGCGCCATTACTGTTCAGAGAGGCTGAATACCACTAGGTTTGAGATTTGCTGTGTCTTTGGAGCTTTACGAGTTGTATTTGACAGTTTAAACGAAGCATCGTCAACTCACCGCTGTGCATAGATGTATAGCGTCACATGCCAGTGCAGGATACTGCATCGAGATCATGTTTTTTTTTGATAAGCGCGTATTGCGTAAACTTGCTTTAAACTGACTGCAAAATTATGACGAAGCTAAGTAGACGCACCGTCACGCTCCGCTGACTCGACTTCACAACAAACCAGAGCTGCGTGCATGGGAGGCAGACCACTAGGACAGACGCACCCTAACGTCGCAGAAGACGAAACGTCAAGTGTTTCTCACTGATACTGTACGGTAACTTATATAAATAGATTATATAAATGGTATATGGTAATATTTTCAAGCGAAAAACAAGCATACTTGTTTTCAAGTGTTGTAAAAAATAATTCAATAAATCTTGATGCCAAATCTGGAACGCAATGACAGAGCAATGCATACATACCCTGACGGTTGAATTTGCCCAGGTTTTACTTTTGCCGCATCCTCACGCACAGGTACTGCAATGAAGTTGGCGTACAAATAAATGAAGCAAGTTTTAATTAAATACAAGTTCATATTACTTTGTTTCACACTTAAAAAAGAGGCGTCACGAATCTCAAGAACACGATCCATCCGAAGCAGTCCGAAGGCTGTACTTCCCATATTTCCCATGGGGGTACAAGCACCTCTGAAAGAGCTCGCGTAGACACTAGCACCAGATTCCGCTCTAGGTATTATTGCAAGAAACTCTGTGCCTCTGAGGTTTCCAGGGATATCCAGCGATCGAGCGGAGACAACCCTTCGACTTCCTCGTAAGGCACACATGTGCGTCGCCCCCTAGAATATCAATATGAGTGCACGTAGCAATAGCACGCACATGGCGCGTCTCAAAAATTTGTAGTATAACTGAAAATAACAGTGGAATAGACCGTATTGAAGCCTCTTGTACAGGCAACAGCCTATGGGGACAGCATTTAATAATTCACCTTTCCATTCTCAGTAAAGTGTGCCTAATTTTCTGATAGTTTCGCACAAACCCCGTCTTTTCTCCCCTTTGCATGCAACGTATTTGTTCTCTTCCAAACACATGACAGTTTCTTTAGATATTTGATCTAGTATATTTCCATCCTTTCTCTCAGTTTCGGAGGATTATTTGAAGTTCGAAATAAATTCGCCGACAGGAGACCACATGGTTGACTGGACCCTCGAACAATATATCTCACAACCCGCCCTAGAAGTAAGCACACTTGACGGGACTCTATGTACATTTGGACTTTCATGTCCGCAGCCTGACCACGCTGCCAATCACCATTGCTTACCTGTTGTTTTCGCATATCTTCCCATCCGTGCTTCTCCTTGCATAGCGAGCGAACAATGTGCAAACGATCATCCACACAGCCTTTTTGAAACCAGATTATCACTATATATTACACTTAACACATAAAGCCTGGACCAAGAGAAAACAAACGCTCCTACATTCACAACATTACACACACCAATTCATAACCGGTAATAGCTGTGATTGTGGAATACTTCCAGGTAAGCTTATTTCTTACGATTTTCGGGCTCTGTAGTGTGCCTTCAAGGGGGGTCTGTGACAGGCCTTTTCCTGCAGAAAAGATATTGGGAGCCCGGTTGTACAGCGCATCAGCAAAAGGATTAAGTAACCTCTTGCCATAACGCAACGCTGCTCGGCCCTCCTCTCTTTTAATTCCTCATTCTTTCTTTTCCTCCCCTGTGCATGGTAGCAAACAGGACGCAGAGTTATATATATATATATTGTAAGCACATTCCAAGCATATATATATATATATATATATATATATATATATATATATATATATATATATATATATATATATATATATATGATACGCCAAATAACTCGCGGCCCTCAGTCCTCAGCAGCTGCGGAGCAACTGACTACGGCGGCGGTCAGATCTGCAACGCAGCAGAGGGTGCTAAGAATCTCTGGACTACAGGCCGCAATTGGAACCTGAACTTGGCAATGTTTAACGCTAGAACCTTATCTAGTGAGAGAAGTCTAGCTGCACTATTCGAAGAGCTAGAGGGTGTTAAATGGGATATAGTAGGGCTCAGTGAGGTTAGAAGGACAGTTGAGTCCTATACGGTGCTACAGAATGGGCACGTCCTTTGCTATCGGGGCTTGGCAGACAGAAGAGAACTGGGAGTGGGGTTCCTAATTCACAGAAACATAGCTGGCAACATAACGGAATATTATAGCATTAATGAAGGGGTGGTAGGTATTGTAATTAAACTGAATAAAAGATACAAGATGAAGGTAGTGCAGGCTTACGCGCCTACATCCAGCCATGATGACGCTTCAGTTGAAAGCTTCTATGAAGACGTGGAATCGGCAATGAGTAAGGTAAAAACACAGTATACTATAGTGATAGGCGACTTTAATGCAAAGGTAGGGAAGAAGCAAACTGGAGACCAGGCAGTAGGAGATTAGGGCATCGGCACTAGAAACGCCAGAGGAGAGCAACTAGTAGAATTCGCAGAACGCAATAATTTGCGGATTTTGAATACCTTCTACCGAAAACGTGAAAACCGCAAGTGGACATGGAGGAGCCCTAATGGCGAAAATAAGAACGAAATAGACTTTATAATGACCGCACACCCAGGAATCGTGCAGGATGTTGAAGTGGTTGGCAAGGTACGATGCAGTGACCATAGAATGGTACGGTCTCGAATTCGCCTAGACTTGAAGAAGGAACGACAGAAACTGATACGCAAGAAGCCAATCAATGAGCTAGCACTGAGAGGGAAAGTAGAGGAATTCAGAGTGTCGCTGCAGAACAGGTACTCGGCTCTTAGTGAGGAAACCAACCTTAGTGTATATACAATGAATGATAATCTGACGAGTATCATTACGGAGTGTGCAGTGGAAGTTGGAGGCAGGGTAGTTAGACAGGACACCGGCAAGCTTTCCCAGGAAACGAAGAACCTAATTAAGAAGCGTCAAACCATGAAAGTGTCAAGTACAACAGACGAAATAGAACTGGGAGAGCTTTCGAAGTTGATTAATAGACGTAAAGTATGCGATGTAAGAAGGTATAACATGGAGAGAATTGAACACACCCTGAAAAACGGAGGAAGCTTCAAAGCAGTGAAGAGGAAACTTGGAATAGGCAAAAGTAGGACGTATGCACTAAGGGACAAAGAAGGCGAAATAACTACCAATATGGATAGGATAGGTAAAATAGCGGAGGAGTTTTACAGAGATCTGTACAGTAGCCGAGACAACCACGACCTTAATACTATAAGAACTAGCAGTAACCTAGACGACACCCCACCAGTAATGATAGAAGAAGTCAGATAAGCTTTGGAGAGCATGCAAAGATTAAGAGTAGTTAACTGGATTCCCAGAAAAGGAAAGCGGGTTAGGGGGAGACAGAAGGTTAGGTGGGCAGATGAAATTAAGAGGTTTGCGGCTATAAATTGGCAGCAGCAAGCACAGGACCGGGTTAACTGGCGGAACATGGGAGAGGCCTTTGTCCTGCAGACGTAGCCAGGCTGATATATATATATATATATATATATATATATATATATATATATATATATATATATATATATATATATATATATATATATATATATATATATATATATATTGTAGCGAAGCCTCCGAACTCTGAAATGGGTCGAACTCTTGAGTACCTTCTAGTGGGGCTACCCAACAAGAACGCCGCTCGCGCTGAGAGTACGTGCTTGGCCGTTACTGTCGCCATTGTGTATACTCGCTGTCTGCCCGCTAATAAACGCCATAACAAATTGGTGGAGAGTGCTACGATCCCCTTTGATGCCCTGGGAACTGCGTTCACGTACCCTGCAATCTACAATGTCCCACGACGCCTCGCAGCAAACGCCTCCTCCCATGCCACCCCCTTGTGCCGGTGTCCCCAGGATCCGAGATCCACCCATCTTCACGGGCGCCGATGGCACTGACGTGGAGGACTGGCTCGCTATCTACGAGCGCGTGAGCGTCCCCAACAAATGGGACGAGGACGGCAAGTTGACAAACTTGGTGTTCTACCTTGCGGGCGTTGCAAGCTTGTGGTACAACAACCACGCGTCCGATTTCGCAACCTGGTCCAATTTCAAGACCGCTATTACCAACGTTTTTGGCCGCCCTGCCGTTCGTAAGCTGCAAGCCGAGCAGCGCTTACGCGAACGCGCTCAGCAGGCCGGTGAATCATTCACCAGTTACATAGAAGATGTCCTGGACCTTTGCAAAAAATCCAACGACAGCATGTCCGAATCAGACAAGATCCGGAACGTCATGAAGGGCATTGACGATGATGCCTTCACGATGCTGCTTGCCAAAAACCCAGGCACAGTAGCTGAGGTCATCACGCTGTGCCAGAGCTACGAGGAGCTCCGCCGGCAGCGTTCGATGACCCGTCGCTCTACACCACGAGATGCAGGGCTTGCAGGCTTGGAGGCGAGCTGTGATCAGGTGGCACTGCTGGCAGACCTCAAATCCTTCATACGTGAGGAAATCGCGCGGCAGTTCTCTCTCCTGCCCTTTGCCCACCCACCGGCTGCTCAACAATCGGCCACTACCATTCTTCCACCCATCCGCCGAGCAATTGAGCAGGAAATAGCGGAGGTCATGCCGGCGTACCAACCACAACAGCTTCCAGCCCCTGCGCCCCCAAGTTACGCCCAAGTGGTCGCCAGGCCGCCTCCAGTCGTTCAACCGCCCGCCCCACTGACTTACGCCGAAGCTGCCGCACGACCTCCATCCTTTACAGCGGCTATGCCGGCTACGTATGTTGACGTGACCTCGCAGACTCAGCTCCAGCACCCCCTGCAGCCTTTCCAGCCACAGTTCCGTCCATCGGCTCTTACGTCATGGACAAGACCTACCCCAGCGAACCGATGGCGCACACCCGACAACCGGCCCATCTGCTTTGCCTGCGGTTACGCCGGTCACGTAGCCCGTTATTGCCATCGTGTACAGCCGGCTCCAATTTCTTCGCCTATTGCTGGCCACCTCAGCCGTCCCTATCACGACGAACCACCGTCTATGCCACCGCCGTCTCGCCCAGGTCCATCTCCTCGAAGGTCGCCGTCTCCACGACGTCGTTCCCTGTCCCCCATGAGGCCAAGTTCGGCTAATCATGAGCGGGAAAACTAGTCGTCGCAGTCCCCGAGGCAAGGACTGCGATGCTATTGCGATGTGAAAGCCCTCAGAGCCGCCCATCTAATGTCATAGACGTGCTTGTGGACGGTGTTCATGCATCTGCTCTTATTGACACTGGAGCTGCAGTATCCGTTATGGACGAAAACTTCTGCCGCTTGCTTCGAAAAGTGACGACGCCAATTTCTGGGTTGTCCCTTCGTACTGCCGGTTCTCATCGTATCCATCCTTCAGCAGAGTGCACAGCTCGCGTTGTCGTTCAGGACGTTCTGTATGTCGGCCAATTCATAATCATTCCTGCATGCTCTCATGACGTCATCCTGGGGTGGGATTTTCTCTCCCGCAACGACGCCGTCATCCATTGTGCCGCTGCCGAAATTGAACTCTCACCCTTCTCGCATTTGACGCCGGAAGACAGTCCCTCGACAATGAGTAAGATTCTCGTGAAAGACGATACCATAGTGCCTCCAAGTTCGGCAATGGGTGTATCTGTCTACTGCGCTGGACTCTCCGACACAATTGCACTCGTTTCGCCATCCGACCGTGCTTGCCGAAGGAAAGGGTTGCTAGTACCTTTCGCGACCGTGCAAATCACCCAGAGCAACGCCGCTATTTTTGTGACCAACCCATCCCCGTACACAGTTACCTTGGTTCGAGGGGAATGTCTCGGCAGAGTGGAACCAGTGGATAACGCACAAGTCCTGGACGTACCTGATGACTCGCGTTGTCCAAGTTCGTGTACCGTCAGCGCTGTTTCCACTTATGATTCATCATCTCCTGATGTATTTGGCCCTTACATTGATGACAATCTTACGTCGGTACAGCGTTCCCAGCTTCTGGACCTGCTGCGAGAATATCATTCTTCTTTCGATGTCGGGCGAAGTTCTCTCGGTCGCACGTCCGCTGTTACACATCGTATCGACACTGGTGCCCATCCACCATTACGGCAACGTCCCTACCGCGTGTCGCCTGCTGAACGTCGGGAAATTAACGAGCAGGTTGATGATATGCTCAGACGCGACGTTATTCGGCCCTCGGACAGTCCATGGGCGTCTCCTGTTGTTCTTGTCGCGAAGAAAGATGGTTCTGTGCGGTTCTGTGTGGACTACAGACGGCTCAATAAGATCACTCGCAAGGATGTTTACCCACTGCCGCGCATCGATGACGCAATTGACAGCCTTCACGGAGCCGAATTTTTTTCTTCTCTCGATCTGCGCTCCGGGTACTGGCAAGTACCCATGGCTGATGACGCTCGACCGAAGACTGCGTTCATCACACCCGACGGCTTGTACGAATTCAACGTCATGCCGTTTGGTCTATGTAATGCACCTGCGACCTTTGAGCGCATGATGGACACCGTTCTGCGCAACTTGAAATGGCACACGTGCTTGTGTTACCTCGATGACGTTGTTGTGTTCGCTCCAGATTTCTCCACGCATCTCCAACGTCTGAAAGAAGTTTTCGCACGTGTGAGCAATGCCGGCTTGCAACTAAATCTGAAGAAGTGCCGCTTTGCAGCACGGCAACTCGCCATCCTAGGGTACGTCGTGTCTAAGGATGGCATTCTTCCTGACCCAGCCAAGCTTCGGGCCGTGGCTGAATTCCCCAAACCTGCGTCCGTCAAAGAACTGCGTAGTTTCGTGGGCCTGTGCTCATACTTCCGACGCTTCATACGAAACTTTGCTACAATTATATCACCGCTGACGAAGCTCCTTGGAAGTAACGGGCCCCTCAATTCGTGGTCGTCTGAGTGCGACGACGCGTTCGCGAAGCTCCGCCATTTGCTGACGTCTCCTCCCATTCTACGCCACTACGACCCTACGGCCCCGACGGAGGTGCACACAGACGCCAGTGGTGTAGGCCTTGGCGCTGTCCTGGCGCAGCGCAAACCCGGATTCTCTGAATATGTCGTAGCATATGCAAGCCGTACGCTCACGAGAGCTGAGACAAACTACACCGTCACGGAGAAAGAGTGCCTGGCGATCGTCTGGGCCCTTACAAAGTTTCGACCTTATTTGTATGGTCGCCCATTCGATGTCGTCACCGACCATCATGCACTATGCTGGCTTTCATCATTGAAGGATCCCTCAGGCCGTCTCGCCCGCTGGGCTCTTCGCTTACAAGACTATGACATCCGCGTGCTGTACCGCAACGGACGCCAGCATGCTGACGCCGACGCCCTCTCGCGCTCCCCTCTGCCTGAAGGTGATGTGCTCTGCTCAGTATCCTCGGCTGCTGTTTCTGCCATTGATGTTGACATCATCGCTACCGAACAGCGAAAGGATAATTCGATCGGCCCGCTCATCGACTTGCTCTCTGATCCATCCGCAACGCCATCCACGCGTGCCTTGCGTCGTCAAGCTCGCCATTTCGCCATCCGTGACGGCCTTCTACACCGACGCAATTACGACGCCGATGGCCGGCAGTGGTTACTCGTGATACCCCGCAGTCTGCGGTCAGAGATATGTGAATCCTTTCATTCTGATCCGCAATGCGCGCACTCTGGGGTATTCAAAACCTACCGTCGTATTCGACAACGCTACTTCTGGCGCGGGATGTACCGCTATGTGCAGCAGTTCGTTCGCTCCTGCCTCGATTGCCAACGCCGCAAACCGTCAGCACACATGTCGCCAGCCAGTCTGCAACCGTTACCTTGCCCTGAGCGTCCGTTTGGGCGCATAGGTATCGATTTGTATGGACCACTTCCTCTGACGTCGGCTGGTAACCGCTGGGCCATCGTCGCCGTAGATCATCTAACGCGATACGCCGAAACCGCCGCTATCCCTGCGGCAACTGCGCGTGATGTTGCGTCCTTCCTACTGCATCGATTTATACTGCGCCACGGTCCACCTCAGGAGCTTCTCAGCGATCGAGGCCGTGTCTTCTTGTCGGAAGTCGTCGAAGCCATTCTGACGGAGTGCCATTCTGTCCACCGCAAAACTACTGCTTACCACCCACAGACGAATGGCCTCACCGAACGCTTTAACCGCACCCTCGGCGACATGCTTTCTATGTACGTCGCTGCCAACCACACTAATTGGGATAATATACTGCCCTTCGTCACCTACGCCTACAACACCGCCCCTCAGAGCACGACTGGTTTTTCACCTTTCTACTTGCTGTACGGAAGGCACCCGTCGCACACCATGGACACAATGCTCCCGTACACGCCGGATCCATCTGAGTGTACACCTATTTCCGAGACAGCCAGGCTTGCTGAAGAGTGTCGCGAGCTTGCCAAGACTTTTACGACGCAAGAGCAAGAGCGGCAGAAGAGTATTCGTGATGGCTCCACCACTTCTGAGCCCACGTTCCTTCCTGGTGCGCTTGTATGGCTCTCGATGCCGACCTCTGCAGCTGGCCTCTCTTCCAAACTACGTCCCAAATACGAAGGCCCCTACCGTGTCATCGAGCGCACCTCACCCGTCAACTATCTGATTGAACCCGTTGAACAATCTTCGGACATGCGCCGCCGTGGGCGAGACATCGTAAACGTGGAGCGCCTGAAGGCTTATTATGACCCGCTCATAGTAACAAGCTGTTAGGTCGCCAGGCGGCTCCCTCTTCGACCACGGGGTAATTGTAGCGAAGCCTCCGAACTCTGAAATGGGTCGAACTCTTGAGTACCTTCTAGTGGGGCTACCCAACAAGAACGCCGCTCGCGCTGAGAGTCCGTGCTTGGCCGTTACTGTCGCCATTGTGTATACTCGCTGTCTGCCCGCTAATAAACGCCATAACAATATATATATATATATATATATATATATATATATATATATATATATATATATATATATATATATATATATTTATATATATATATAAGGGGTAGAAGTGTCATTTTTTCGTGTTTTGACACAATATTAATGAGATCTAACAGACAATAATGCCAAGGAATGTATAGGGGAAATTATTAGAACAAATTGAATGTAAATAAGAAGAAAGAAAAGTGGGGGAAAAATAACCAGCCGTGAGCAGGAATCAAACCTACGCCCTTCGAATAACGCGTTCGATGCGATTTTTTCACCCACTTTTCTTTCTTCTCATTTACATTCCATTTGTTCTAATAACTTCCCGTATACATTCCTTGGCATTATTGTCTGTTAGATATCAATATATTGTGTCAAAACACGGAAAAACGAGCCCTTAGGTATACACACTTCTTTCCCATATATATATATATATATATATATATATATATATATATATATATATATATATATATATATATATATATATATATATATATATATATATATATATATCCGAGTAACGACAAGGCAAATCAAGTAAAACGTCGGCGCCCACGATTAAGCAAAGTGGTGATGCGCTGAATGCCATGCATCTAGGAGAATTCGCTGCCTTGTCAATATTTTTTTATTTGTTTTTGTGAAAAGGAACTCGAAAAGAAAAAACCTCAGCATATCCATGGAGTGAATCATGATGAGTGGGGTGAAGCGTCCATCCGTCCATGTGTGCATCCGTCCATGCATGCGTCCATGCGTCCGATCGCATTTGAGAATGGAGACGGCGCACGGGTAACACCAACGAGACGCGAGCCAAGGAAACAGCGCAAGCGTCTTCCACGCGCCCGCCTCTCTGCTTCGTCCATGAACTACCAATTATCCGCCACGTACGCGACTACCCAAGAGACTGAAAGAAGCACTCGTCTTCCGCGTACCTAAGTACAGCCCGCGCAGCAGCCAATTGGAGGATAGTGGTACAGCGTCATCTACAATATCCTCAATCTACTGCAGTCTGTATGTTCTTCTATGAAATATTGCTGTCTATTATATTGTCTGGGAGACACTGCCTTCTTTTCTTTCTCGTCTGTTCTTATCTCGCTTACGCATGACGCATGACAAGGTTAGACACAGAGAAACTTCGCCCTAAAACGTCAGTCTCCGTATACCTATCTCTTATTTCGACATGCTTAGTTCAATCATCGTGGATACATTTGATTATCTCTGCACTCTTCACTCTTGAAAAGGAAACCATTTGTACAGTAAGGCGAATCATCGTGGAGAGGAAAAATACTTCTTGTGTTCTTGAATAGCCTTGCACCTTTCCAGGAATCGAGGATTTACTGGCAAACATAAGGCAGAGTGCTTCGTCCGAATTGAATGAACGGAATGACGCTGTTCGAAGCAATCTTGCACTGTCATCGATTGCACTCACTTGTCTATCGCGACTCTTCCCGCCCGCTTTGCCTGTGCTTCTTGAAATTATTCTAATTTCAAGAAGCACAACTGTGGTGACCGGGGCGCATTTAAAAGAAACAAACCTTACATGTTCTTGACTACTAGTGCGTGAACTGTGCAAAAGTATAGGGCTTCAACATTTTCAGGAAGCTCTTAACCTACTTGTGTCTTCTTTCGGTTCAGCCTACATACCAGATGACGCCAATGTTGGGGTCGAATTCATCGAAGCGTATAACGATGTCTGCAAGACCACCGCCAATCTGAATGCCTAATGGTGCTTAGCGAGCATGAATCCCAACTTCTGCACCCGTAGTCCAAACACTAACTAGTTCTTCATAATGAACCGCCCATTACCCATTTCTCGTCTATAGGTTGACATCGTTCAAACCTGAAAGCCATATCAATAAATGCCCATAAATGACAAAAGTAAATGTATATCATGGATAGAAGACCGTACGACGACTGGGCAAATATACGTACAGGTATAATCCATGCAAGAAGATGACCGAATCTCCAACGAAATCGGCAAGTTGAAAAAGGCACCGAAGAAAACAAGACTTCGTTGGAATTCGCAGTGCAATTAGTTTTGCTGATAATGTGAAAAATTGACCTGGTTGATTGTTCAAAAGTAAACTGTTTACACTCAAAATAGAAAGATGCGTAATCAATAAATAAAACATACAGAAAGATTTATATACTATATGGCAGCATAGATGCGCTCCCGATATTTTATAGACCTTGGAATAAAGAAATAGAAGATGTTCATTTATTTATTTATCTTTTCATTTACTTATGCAGCTACTTAGGTATGAATTTCAGTTCGTTTAGCATGAGAATATATATACAGCGCACGCATGCCAAAAACGTGTACATACATTAGACCTGTCTATATAACCAGTGCGGTAAATGGCCGTTATCAGAAAGCTCTGAACTCGCATAACCAAGACATCTCGTAGGTACAAACGGGAAAAAGCTGCGAGCCGATTCCCTAGTAAGGACGCTCCAATTTCGGTGTCTTATACGACTTCCGTTTGACGTTCAATGAGATCCTGTACCCACACACGACAAATGAATGTACACCCGTATGCGCACAGACGCATGTGAAACGAATAAGTCATTCGCTTCCGCTAGGCCAACGTTAACGACGTATACTACACTTGCCTTACGCGAAGCCTAACACAGTTGGGCGGGTAATGAGATGACTCCCTGTCTCCATGCTTTCCTATATACGACATAAGTAAAAGAACTGTGTTCGTCAATAATTAGAAGAGAAGCTAATAACCGGGGAGTTCGTTCTTCTCCACACAGCGCAACGAAAACCTAATATGGTGACGGCGCCGGGACTTCCCGACGCTCTTCACGCGGACAGCGATGACCCAGTTAGCTGCCGAAATTATGACGCATACTCATCGTTCCGAGTACGAACGCAGTTCATGAAAATAAACAGAAAAATTGCACCACAGCAGCCTTAGCACGAGAAATAGTGGTGCCGAGCAGCCGAAAGTGAAGGCACCTCGTCTTTTCCTCTTCGTTTTCAGTGATGCAAGGGAGCCTTAATACAGTGATGAGTTTTATACAAAACGAGCTCATTTCCATACCGCATTGGCACGACAACGAGTAACTCTTCCTATCACTAAATGTTGCCCTCAAATTCGTGTGCGTTACAGTTGGGCTGGAAAGCAAAATGTGCATCAAGTTATTTTTTCAAGGTATTCTGAATTCTAAATTACCTGCATGTTACAACCTAGTTGAGAGGCGTAAAGTGAGGGCGCTACAGTAGTGCAAGTAGGTACAAGGTAAGTCGCTTCGCGTGCATCAAGAGCAAGATCTCGCACTGCATGCGACGAGAAAAAAAAAGTAAGTCTATTCGCAAGAGAGCGGCTGAGGCACGATCTCACACAATTCGATCTCCCATAATTCCTTACGATTCTAGAAGCATGAACACTTCCTAATAAAGCCATTGTTCAAATATAAATAGTAAGAAGAAGATGAATAACGCATTAACGCCCCCTACTCATGGACAAGCTTCCTCGTGCAGCCCTTGTTGCAGGGGCGAAGCTTCTCACCGTCTCAACCGATTTTCGCTTCGCGCTCTAAGCGGTCGCGTTTGCGTGAGAGGGACGTGACTTACCATCCGAATTTAATTTCGATAAGTTATGACAGGAGAAAGCGTCTTCTTTAATCTAATATGAAGCGGTCTGTCTGCTTCTTCATTTTATTTCCACGTTAGAACCTACATTTGCACGCAGTAAACAACTCAGGCGCTGAATTTCGCCGCCGTTGGCCATTTTCTGCCAGTGAGCTTTTATTATGACATTGATTGTATTGACGCTCTCGTTTTTTTTATTTGCCATGGGCGTCGCCGTCATGCAACCTCTCTCCCTCTCTCTGTATATATATATATATATATATATATATATATATATATATAATGGCCCACTTTGACCCGTCCGCTCCGACAAAAGTCGGAACCGATGCGAGTGGTCACGGGATTGGAGCCGTCCTCGCTCAACGCGAGCGGGCATAGTCGTCGCCTACGCTAGCCACCTTCTCACAGGTGCCGAGCGCAACTATTCAATAACAGAGCGTGAATGTCTTGCTCTTGCTTGGACCGTTACGAAGTTCCGCCCATATTTATAAGGCACGAGTTTCTCTGTAATAATGGACCATCATGCGCTATGTTGGCTTTCGTCACTGAAGGATCCTACTGGCCGGCTTAGGCACTGGGTTCTGCGACTGCAACAGTATACCTACACGGTGACGTACAAGTCCGGACGCCTACATCAGGACGCACACTGCCTGTCCCGCTATCCGGCTGCTTATTCGAGCTTTGTGCCTGACACCGACACCGAGCCTTGCGTCTTTTCCCTTTCGCAAATGACATGTATTGGTGACGAGCAGCGCCATGATGCATCCTTGTGTGCTATCCTTGAGCGCCTCGAATCACCATCCTCCAATGAGTCCCATCGCTCATTCGTGCTCCACGATGGTGTATTATAGCGCCAAAGTTTTGAGCCGGATGCTTGTCATTCCAAAACACCTTCGCTCGGAAGTTCTACATGAACTTCATGACCTTCCGACTGCTGGTCACCTTGGTGTGTCTCACACTTACGACCGAATACGCCGACGCTTCTTTTGGCCAGGGCTTGCACGCTCAATCAGAAGACACTTTGCAGCTTGTGAGAAATGTCAGCGCCGCAAAACACCATAGACACTTCCCGCCGGATGCCTTCAACCACTTGACATCCTTCAGAACCGTTCTTCCGCGTTGGCTTGGACCTACTTGGCCTTTTCCCATGTATTCCTCGGGTAACAAGTGGATAGCCGTGGCCACCGACTACGCCACGCGTTACGCCATCACACGAGCTCTTCCAACAAGCTGCGCCACAGATATCACTGACTTCCTCCTCAAGGACGCGATTTTGCAACACGGAGCCCCACGGCAGCTGCTTACAGACCGTGGCCACACCTTTTTGTCGAAGGTGATAGCCGACATCTTGCAGTCCTGTCAAACGAGACACAAGCTGACTACGTCATGCCACCCGCTAACCAATGGACTCATGGAGCGTCTAGATCGAACTCTTACAGACATGCTCGCTAACTATGTTTCTACCAACCATATTGACTAACATCTCGCGTTGCCGTACGTCACATTTGCCTACAATTCTTCTCGCCATGACTCTGCCGCTTACTCCCCATTTTTTCTGTTGTTCGGCCGAGATCCTACATTACCCCTAGATACCGTCATTCCGTCTAACGCGACACCGACCAGCGAATATGCCCTTGACGCTATTACTCCGGCTACCCACGCACGCGAAATCACCCGCACTCGCTTCCTGGCCTCTCAAGAGAACCAGCGGCGTTTGTACGATCAACGGCACCGCGACGTGCACTTCTTACCCAGTTCATTGGTGCTGCTGTGGTCCCCAACCCGTCAAGTCGGCTTGTCGGAAAAACTTCTTTCCCGCTACACAGGTCCATATCGAGTCCTTCGTGAAATTACTCCTGTGACATACGAAATTGCCCCTGCTACCCCATCGCCTTCAACTGCCTAACAGACCACCGATATTGTACATGTGGCACACTTGAAGCCATACCACTTTCCCGCTGACGTTGACATCTAGATGCGCCAAGACGGCGCTTCTGCCGCCGGGGATTATGCTACATGCATGTTGACACTTTGTGGGACGATGCGCGTGTGTGCCTGACGAAGAGGATGAAGGGTGGTATTCGCTCGATCGCTGGTGAACCGGTCAAGCCTTTACTTCTGGTTTTAAGTACATCTCATCCACAGCCTCGTCGATACGGCGTCGCGTCTTATCCGTAACTATATAGTCAAGAAAAATATAACTCTGAAAAATATTTTACGAGGCGCGGAATCAAACGGGAGACTTCTCGCCTCGCAGCGTGCGCTTTCTTAACTGCTGACCCCCGTATTCACAAACGGTCCATGACTCGACTTTCATTCTTCACTTGACAGAGTTGAACTCTGCGCCGCTGCTCGGCTGAAAATGACGCTACTCAAGAATAACAGCAAATTATCGCTGATATGCAGTGACTTGCCCTGTCTGAGGATGGCGCTCCCATCGGCTTTCTCAAGTGAAGGTGGAGCGTTGAGTGAAGGGGCGTTTTAGAATATGGGGGTTAGTCACGAAAGCGCGAGTCCTCCGGCACAGTACAGGCGAGTTATTATATACACTCTTTACTAATGGCGATATGCTGACATCAGTAGTTAATAGCGGCGTGATGGCACGAAGGACACGCTCAGCAGCGTGCTCGTGTACTTTGCCTTACTTTGCGTGAACTCCCCCACGTGCTTGCGCACGCGCTTGTCTTGCGGTAGCGGAAAATCGTGTCTTGCGCTTTCACCGGACCGATTGAATGGTAGGTACAGGGTGCACGAATGTCACTTCGCCAGCTGCAATCACTCCGCTTGCGAAAAAAGAGTACTCTTCAAATATGGCGAATCATCAACTGTGAGAGCAGTTGGCGCTCATCCTGTGTACAGTTATGCGTATACATTTTGTGCGTTCTTTTTCTTTGAGAAGCGTGTTGAGTGTGCAGCTGTGAACGTTGTTAGCTCGCGCTCATCATCTGTGTGCTCGTTTTATAGGTGATTTCTTTTTGAACCACGCGCTGCACGTTTTGGTCTCGTTCCCATTCTACGCATGACATTCAAACTTGTTGCTGTCGCATTCATCCATCACTTCACCGTTGCGGTGAAGAGAGTGAGAGAACAAAACATTTATTGGTGATAAATAATCGCTATAATTACTGGTTGGACCTCTTAGACCGGAAGACCATTGGCTCTTGCCGCCATCCGAGCTCGGTTGTCCAGGGCTTGCTGCTGCACTGGGTCAGAGCTGGACAAGGTCTCCTCCCACTCGACAAATGCAGGATTATGATTGTCCAATATGCTGGGATTATTATGGCACTCCCAGACCTTGTGAAATAATGTGGCCATCTGGGAACAGAATTTACACTGAGTATTGTACATTGAAGGGTCTATCTTTGACAATACATGGAGATTCGGAAATGCTGCTGATTGTGGTCGTCGCCACGTGACCTGCGTTGCCTTGTCTGATTTAGGGATAGGGGGTGGGGTGGGGGGGTTGAGTGCCTCTACTCAGCTTGATGTGATGGGTTGCAGGATGTTAGTATACGAAAGTAGGGGCTGGGGATCGTCCTGGTCAGCAAGAAGTTACGCTGGGGATGAAACAATGGAGGCCCGGTGTAAGAGATTGCGGGCGGAGGCAAGAGCACGTTCATTGTCTCTAACTCCTTTGTGCCCTGGTACCCATAGCAGTTGTATCCACTGACCCTCTTGACGACGGGCCGCAGCCTGTTGCAGAATTGAATATGCTAACCGGCCGACTTGGCCTCTGGCGAAATTGCGATACACCGTCTGAGAATCCGTGAGGACAAAGGTGGCTTTTGGGTTACGCATGTCTAAGGCTATACCGGCTTCTTCCATGGATGCGATATCTACTCCGCTAGCTGACGTGCAATCCACGACCGGTTCACTGTTTACCACGGCTGCCGTGGCGCGGTTGTGCAGGGTTGCGGCTGCATCCACAAAGAAGGCGTCTTCACAATCTGAATATTTGTGATACACTTTAGTTCTGGTAGCTCGTATGGTTTTGTGATGAACGGGGTGCATAGTGCGTGGCAAAGGCCAAAGGTGGACTTCCTTTTGCCATTCTTGTGGTAGTGACAGTTCACCAGCGACCTGCATCGGTGGATTTGTGCCGAGAGCATCTAGCGTGGCGCGACTTGCCTTCGTACGTGCGAGCCGAATCACTTGGTTTGTGTAATAAGCTTCGACGTGCTCTGGCGCTGCATTATATATGCCCATCGCAAGTAATTGGCCGATTGAGCAGCGATTGATGTCGCCCTTAAGTACGTACAAGAAGGGTTACCAGCATCGAAGGTAGTCATCCTCACCGACTCTCGTGTTGCCCTTAGCAGACTTACTAGCAAGGAGACCGACAGCCAATCTTGAGTAGCATCATGGAATCCATTAACAACATTCTGTAACGTGGGGTATGCCTAGCTGCACAGTGCGTACCTTCGCGCGTGGGCATTGCGGGCAATGAAAAAGCGGATCGCCTTGCATCGTCATGCAACAATGATGGTTGTGACTATCCGGGAATTCTATGTACGATGGACAACGCTCGTCTGCTTATACGTCGACACCTCCTAAAGCAGCACCCAAACCAGCGTGTGGCGAATGGATTGTTCCCTCCCCGTGTTCGTGGCCGTGGCTTGCCTCGTAGTTCCCGAGCGCTGTTGTACAAACTAAGAGTGGGCTCTGTGCTGGTGCGTGAACGAATGCACCGTCAAGGGGCGTGTGGACAGCTAGTTGTGCGCAGATTGTGGCTCCTGTGAAACAGTTGAGCATCTCGTAGTGCACTGTCCCACATTTGCTACGCAGCGGTGTTTGATGATTAAGGAATATAAATTCCTGGGACTCAAGTATGCGACTCTTGACGACGAGCTCTTTCCGAGTGGTAGTGCTTCCTGACGTGACTAGGCCCACGAAGCTCTCCATACATTTATGAACCGAACGGACCTGGCCACTCGTTTATAGACGGTCTCTTTTTTTTCTTCTTTTCTTTTTTTAATATTTTTATTTGTGTTTTTTATTATACCCGTCAAAGTCTTCGTCATTTTTTCCTTCCTCATCTCCTTTCCTCTTTCTCCCCTCTAATCTTTGTTTCCTTAGTTTCTTACCTCCTCCCGAAAGAGTGAGCAGGGGCTGTGCCCCTCAAGGTGGCAGTTGCCAGCTTGCTCTCTCCCTCTTTCCTCTGTGTCCTTGTGTATCTGTGTATGCAAATCAAATAATAGTAATAATAACAATAATATTAACAATAATAATAGTAATAATAATAATAATATAAGTAATCTGTCATTCATTAACCATGGGGGTAGATTGAAAGCTTTCCGGTGTGAAAGTCGTAGTAGACGGTCTAACTTGTTTTGATCTATTTTCAGGATACGCAGGTACGGAACGCTGTATGTGAAGCGACTGATCACAAAGGCTTGTACAAGACGCAATGTGTGCGCTTCCTTCATGCCTCGGTGTCGAGTGGCATTTCTAGATATCATTCGTGAGATACTTGTGCAGGTTGACGTAACTTTTCGATCGCTACCTTGTTGCCCTGATTATTAATGTGTGCTCCGAGAACGCAGGTGGTTTCCACTTCTTTGACTGTGAATTGATCAAGTTGGAAGTTCAAAGGAATGTAATTGCCTCGTTGCCTAAATACCAGCAATTCTAATTTGGTGGGGGAGTGGTGAAGTCCGCATGTTCGACCAATGCGTTCCACAGTATCCGCGGCCCGTTGAAGCGCTTCTTCCATCTCTCCCATGCTGGCGGTGTTCGTCCAAATGGTAACGTCGTCAGAATATATTGCGTGCTTGATTCCGGGTATATCGCTGAGTGCTTTAGGAAGATACATCAATGCGATGTTGAATAATAGTGGGAATATTACGTCCTCTTGCGGTGTTCCGGAGTCTCCCATTGTGATGGGGGCTGATTTAGCGTCACCTGCTCGTATGGTCAGTTGACGGTTGTGCAGGAAGTTGCGCACGTAATTGTAAGCGCGTTGATCACTTGCTATTTAAGCAAGGTTAGCCAAGATAGCCGAGTGCTGGGCATTATTAAAGGTTTTTTCAAAGTCTATCACCAGAATGGCGTGCACCTGTTACGTGGCTCCACTGGGGCGATTGATTATGTCGTGCTTTAAGTAAAATAAAACATTTGTGCCGATAAATGTGCTCCTAAACCAAACATGGTATATGAGAAAAGGTGATTAGCCTCCAAGTATTCAGTGCGCCGAATGTAGAGTGCCTTCTCCATTACCATACCGGCGCAGGAGGTTAAGGAAATGGGAAAAAGGTTGTCTATATTGATCGGCTTTCCGTGTTTCGGAATAAAGGTAATTTTGGCCGATTTCTATTCCTGAGGAAGTATGCCGTCGGCCCAATACTTATTAATCAAATCAGTAAATATATTGAGCATGTCGTCACTTATGTTGGCCATCAGAGTAATACTAGTTTGGTCAGGACCTTGGGCCGTTCCACGACGCATTATGTCGATTGCCTCTCTAATCTCCGACGCCGTAAAATCTCAAATAATTTGAGGGTTTGCCATTCCGCTGTAATTGGGGACGTGGTCAGCGCACATGGAGGTATTGATGAATTCTCCTCTAGATCTCGAAATAGTTGAGCAGTGTCTATTGCATTAGTATGGATAGCCCGCTGAAGGTTTTGACGGGTGGTTCCACAGGACCGTTCTGTGTCTATAAGATACCGGAGTAAGTGCCAGGCTGATTTAGTGTGTTATGTGTCCGTGAGTGCGTCACACTTCGCGCACCAATTATCTTTTGCAAGTTTGGTGGCATATTTCTCTGCTTGTGCTGTAACTTCCGCGATGCGAAGTTTGAGCTTATGGTTAATCTACTGGTGCTTCTATCGTCTGGTCAGCTGACGTCTTGCATACCAGGGTTGCAGCAGGGGCTGATCTACTGCTGGTGTTTCCCGGTCGGTTTTGATTTCTCTGCTCATTTCCTTCCTCAGCTGAATGAGTGTTCGTGACCATTCGTCATAGGAATCGGGTGACTGGTGAAATGGTGAGTTGTCTGTTTTGCGGACAGCGTGTTAATTTACCAGTTGGACTGATTCGTGACGTGCGTTATGACGGCCATATGTTATGGTGGTATGAATGAGATAATGGTCGTTTCCCAGTTCTTCCTGGGAGTTCAGCCGTTTTAGTTGCGGAGCATTTGAGAGCCATCGTAAGGTCTGGGCATGTGTTTCGTGATACCATGTTGCCGATCCACGTGGGGTAGTCCGTGTCCGTGAGTATCCTGGGTCCTTCTATGGTCATTAGGTTGTGTAAATTGCGCCCCTTCACATCTTCGACGTAACCCCAATCCGAATTACTGGCGCTGAAGTCACCCATCACTAGCAGGAGAGCACGTACTGCTATGTCTTTCGCCTTGTGGATGATCTCAGCAAACGTATGGTGTTGGTCCGCTGGGCGCATTAATCGGGGTCAGGTGAGGCCCAATACGATGCAGCAGGCACTAGGTATTTTGTAGCGTTAGCAACACTGGCCTCGTTTAGCCAATTTTGCGTGGCACTGGTCTGCGCATGCGCAATGATACTCCGCCGCCGCCGCGCGCGGCTCGCCGCTGGTATGCGCGCACTTCGATGCACTGTGCAGATGATCTGTGGTGTCACGCGCCGGAGCCGTCACCTCCCTCGCACTCGGCCGCGGCCGCGCGCGACTCGCCGCCGCCGGTGTGCGCTTTCCAGAGGAGTGCCGTCATAGCCTTGGTAGACATATGGACGCCGACGCGCGTGCCTTACCTGTGCAGTCGCCATCTGACACTGCGCTGGAGCCGCTTGATAGTGCATCTGACTGGCGTTTGCCACTGTGGTATAGCCATGGAGAAGGAGAGTGCAAATGCTGCTCAACGGTCAGTAGAGCGGAGAAGCTTAACTCATCAGATCCCGAAGTAGTTTCCCGGCAAAATAACTATGCTAATCTTAGACACTCTGGAAAGCTAAGAATATTCAGCTGAACCTTTGCTAACGATACGTATATCCTGGCATAGCTGAGCTAAGCCACTGCCGTTTTTTTATTACAGCACCTAGCGGTACTTTCTGGACCATTCAAAACAAAGCTTCTCGAAGCATTTCAGCCCGCACTGCTCGGGTCTGCTACGCATGCACAGCCAGAAAAATTTGCGATTACAGCATTTCATCACATACAAACCGCATAATGCGCGCTAACTTAACGCCGGGTCTACAAATCTGTGGAGTAGCCACCAGCGCGGAGAGCATGCCGCGGCATGCCTGCTGTTTTGTTTGTTCATAAGTTTAACACAACTTCCATCACACTTCTCGCAATGCAATAGGATACAGTGTTTTCAGTTTCCGTAGCCCCCCCCCCCCCTGCAGTTTTCCTTTCTTTGTGAACAGGATTGCGCTGGCTTTTAGAGAACCTGCACCTCGGCGGGGCTATATGCCGATTCCTGCACGCATCCTGTTCCAGCGGAGCTACATAACTCTTTACCATTTTTAACCACACAACTTTCCCGTTCTCGATTGCTCTGCCGGCATCCAAACTACCTCGACGCATTTAACAGAATTGGTATAAAAACTGGACGAGTTTAATTACGTTTACGGTCAACAGCACTCACGTCGTCCAGTCTCCCTTAACATTCATGTCATTCCGAACAGTTATCCATTAATTTATCCATAAGCTTTCTTTGAAGAAGCCATTTGAAAATTTCACGTCACTTAAGAGTTGCGCTCCACCTGTGACACGGACCATAAATCCTGCCCAAGAGCATAGGAATAATACGGCCAAATATGTTTATAAGGTTCAATAATTTAGCGGAAGAAGCCAAACCACCACTGCATACGATGACGAATTCCGGCTACGTTAATGATTAGTGTACGAGGCATGTGAATACCGTGTGACGATGAATGTATAGTTCGTAGATGAAGAGGTACCACAGCTGTTGCAATGTAGGAAGCAGCAGTTCTTGGGCGCACCAAATGCTCGTTTCCCTCGAGTTCAAAAAAAAAAGCAGTTCGCTGAACTACATTGTCAAAGAAATGGGTGGAGAGAAAAGAAGTAGGCAGTTCTGGAACATATTACGCTACCCGGCACCATTTAAAGCGCGTGGGACGCAGGTGTAGCGGCCTGCAGATGGTGCATCGAAGTGAAAGCGATACCACAAGCCCACTTTTACTGTGTTATCTGCATGTGTACTACTTCATGCGTTGCACTTGAGCTTCATTTCCCGAAATCATTTTCTGAAATGGCGCTATATGGTACAAAAAGAGAAATCTGTACAGTATTCTGTGTATTACTTCCGACTACCGAACATTGAGGCCGAACATTGAGGCCGAATATATCCTATTTTTATTTTTTTTATTTATTTATTCAATACTGCCAGCCACCCTTTGGCAGCCAGGGCAGGAGTGGTACAGTGCAGAGTTTGAACACAAAGTTTACACGCGACCAGTAACACGGTCCGCGGTACACAGGGAAGCAATAATGCAGTAAGCTTACAGATTGTCACGACACACAAGAGCACGCCGTCAGTAACACGGCCCATGATTCGCAAAGCAGCAGTAATTCTCGTTACAAATAGCTACACGAATATACAATAAAACCGGCAATGCTAGTCTAATGCAAAACACACAAAGTACACTACGCGCATTGACCAGGAAGCGTGAAAAAAAAATTAATCGGATGTTGCCATGTAAAGATAAAAGATATTGCACAAACAAACACAAAAAAAGACAAGCAGTGTGCGTTGTGGCATGGTAGCAAGATAACACGTGAAATACGTTAGTTCAATAGGACGGGGGAACAAGACCAGCACTTCCAATCATACACAATTTTGAATAGCCGTTGAAAAAGCATTTTGATTAGTTAAGTTAGTAACATCGCGTGGCAAAGTGTTCCATTCTGTTATCGTTCTCGAGAAAAAGGATAGACGGTGAGCGTTTGTTCTCGTGAAAGGCATTAGGATTCTTTTGTTGTGCTTGTTCCGGGTGGGGCGTGACATTGAGGTCCACTTTTTCAAAGTTAATGTGCAGTACCTATTCTCTTTTTACGCCTATTACATATACGCAAGAGATAACACATTCGCTCTCGACGTGTCACACTTAGGAATTGCTCCTGGACACGAGGAGAGTGAGGTGTCATTAGCCCTCACTAAATGCCTAAAAAATCCCTGTGTCTTTTACGCACTCGCCTAGGAGTACTCGAAGAGGAAAATAATTTTTTTTAATCTCAGCCAATTGTGCGTCATGGCTCGTGCGCAGAAAATATTAAGCTGAAATTGCCTTATGAAAACAGCGCATCTTCGAGATGTACAGAAATACTGCAAGGGCAAGTAAGAAATCAGCTACACATTTGCAATAACGTTTCTTACTTTACGCAGTTTCTGTTCTGTGTTCGCATATTTTATTGCAGTTCTGGTAATGCTGTATAAGTATGATCCTAATTCCTTCATTTTACTTTCTTTCGCTGCTGAATAACCTGGCGGCTCGATGTTTGCACCAAAGAAGAACAGCGAGCACTGATGCGTTTGCTCTGGTCAGAGGTCGTCAAAGGTCCAGACATTCATCGCAGACTATCCTCGAGATCTGAAAAAAGTGCGCTATTGCGTAAAACTGCGTTTTGGGGGATCGAGTATTCGCGGGAGGACAAGAATAAACAAGAGAAAAGGCAGAGAGGATGACCAGGCACATGCCTGGTTTACTACCCTACGCTGGAGGAATGGGAAGGGGGCATAAAGATGAGAGAGAGATGAAAAAGAAGATTAGGCGATTCCCAACAAGTCATTCACCACAAACGCCGATGTTTGTTCTGAAAGAAAGCTTTTTTTGTTTGTTTGTTGAACGACAGTACACGGCCAGGCATAGCTAATCACTCTGTCAAAGCCATCTACAAGACGAAATTTGAGAGAATCGAACACCCTCCCTACACCCCAGACCTAACTCCATGGGACTTTCGCTTATTTTGGCCACTCATGCTTTGAGTTGTCATCGATTTGCCTCAGATTTAGACGCACGAAATGCGATGCGAAAGTGGCTTGACAACCAATCGAAGACTTTTTATTTTGAAAAAAATACGAAAGTCCTTTAATTTTTGGGCCAGGTGCTTTGATAAGGTAGAAGATTACATTGAAAAATGATGGGCATAGTCTAACCATAGCTTCACGTGAATAAACACTCGTATGAAAAGCGTAGGTAATTTTTTGCTTGCCCTCGTACACAAAACATCAAAGAAACCTCGAAATCAAATGTGTGCGATGTCAAAAGCAGCGTCACCCATTATTTCACTTGTCTGTTAGTTGCCAAGGTTTATTTTTTTTTCCTTGTCGCTGTGGCACGTCCATTATAGTAAATAAATTTCTGCTAAGGCAACGTACTACGAGATCATTTGTTGTGATACTGTTTGCTCGAACAAGTGCCAAGCCAGGTCTACAGTGGCATGACTGCAATTTTTAGGTTGCTGATGATGAACACTATATGACAAAAGAAATAATAAATGGCTGCAGAATGGCATAAAATTTGCTACAAACTTGCAATAAATATATGGAGGAATTAAAAATATGGCGTTTACAAATAGAAAGAGGATGAGAGGGCACAAAACCGCCAATTTTAACCATGTGTCCACAGAAGTATATACCCCGTTTCGCCGCTGCGGTTCAGCACTACCGATCATACGGGGTATGAGAAAGCCAGACGCTTGCACAGCAAAACATAGTCACAGTGTCTTATGGTTGACTAAAATTACCGTTTGTTTCGTGGGTCTTACGCCACATCGATACGCGATACTGATATATATGTGGGGTTTAACGTCCCAAAATCACCGTATGATTATGAGAGACGCCGTAGTGGAGGGCTCCGGAAATTTCGACCCCCTGGAGTTCTTTAACGTGTGCCCAAATCTGAGCACATGGGCCTACAACATTTCCGCCTCCACCGGAAATGCAGCCGCCGCAGCCGGGATTTGATCCCGCGACCTGCGGATCAGCAGCCGAGTACCTTAGCCACTAGGGCTCGATGCGTGATACATTCATTATTCGAATTTAAATTCATTTTCGCGTTTTTATATTACTTGCGGCGGTTATGGCCGGTTACTACTTTTACAAATCAACGTGGCAACATCCGCTTCGACCCGAACATGCTCTTGCAACACTGCGCTTACAGCGACAAATACACAGGGAAATCAGCCATCGATTTATTTATTCTTAATCTGAGGATGAAGCATCAGGCACATTCTGTCGTTATTTACGAGATATACCGCTTGTTTGGCCACACCTGCTAAGCCTAACACGAAGAGGCAGTGCTTGGGCTGCGTTGTCAGACCAAGAACGCTTGATCTCCAACGAACATGCAACCTGGCAGTGTTTCATGGGCGTTGGATTCTCCTTCGGTGGAAACAAAAAAAGAGAAAATTGTTGCAGTGGGAGACGGGAAAGAACACGTCGAGGTAGAAGCAGTCATGCGAGAGCCATGAACAGCATCGGAGTAAAAAAAAATGGACCCCTATCTGCGCGTTACGCTGCTAATGTCGTCGAAAGACGATAGTCTTACATCTGAAGAGAGCGAACAAAACTTTTATTCGATGTTCTTCGCAAAAAAAAATTGGTGAATGGTATTCTGGAGGCGCTGCGTCAGAGTGCCTCGAGCGTGCAGCGGAGGCGAACGAGCGTATCGAATCACGTCACACGTGATACATGAGCGCTATCTGGCAGTTATCTTGGAAAAAGAAGCGCGTGGCGTGCGCGCTCGTCTCGGAGGCGAGAAGGTGTAGAACGCAAGGCCACGGGTAGGTGCCACCACGGTGTCGTCTTAGAAAAGCGTTGGAAACACTTGCCTTTTTGTGGAAGCGGTGCATCATCAGCGCAGTGTGATAAATGCTAAGTTCTTTACAATTACTTATGTGTGCCTTTTGTAGCATAAAGGCACACATACAGAATATTGACGTGTTGTTATGACGCCTCATATATGCGCAAAAGCTTTTTATTGATAATCGCACAAGTATGAACTCTAATTATTGATCAATATCGATGGGCGCTGTGGTTGGGTTCCGCTTTTTGGGATATCGTTTGGTGTCGTTTGGGGTACCGTTAAAAGCGGACAAAAAGACAGACAGACAGACAGACAGACCAAATTTTTTGCGTCAAAGGTCCTCAAGAAATACTATCGTCTTTAAAAATCGCAGCATATCCCCGGAGTGAAAGATAATGAGTGGGGCGAAGCGTCGGAGGGTTTTACTGGTAAAGGCCGTTTCACATGACACAAAACGTAGCGATTTTCAGTTCGCGAATTCACTCGCAGCAAAAAAAAAAAGGCCGATTCGCTCCCGCCACAGGGGTCCGCGGTGAGCTTGCAACATGTTGGAAATTTTCGCTCTGATCGCAGCGGTGGGAACGATTTTTGGTCCAGACCCATCTAAATAGGGTCGTGCCGGGCAAGCCGTCGAAATAGCGTTGACGTGTTTGTTCTAGAAAGGCGTTGGCTTTAGTAACGAATTAAGATTGAAAAGTGTTCTTAAATGACAAAACACAAGTGCTCTTCGTTATTGTTCAGTGAATCTTAATATATCATAACACACAGATTGTTACATCATATTTGAAAAATTTTACAGTGTCTGCCACAATAAACGGTGGCCAGAAATGTTCCACGCCACTCCAGTCGCAGAGCGAAAATCGCGGACCGTTCGCGGTCCATGTGAAACGAAACCGTTAGCGGCGGTTGCGAACAGTACGATTGGAGCCAGTGGAACAATTTTTTTCGCTGATAACGCGGCATGTGAGAGAGCCTTAAACTTTGAATCGTCCATTAGTTGGTCTATTCGTCCGTCCGACTGCCTGTCCATCCATTCGTACGTGTGTCTGGCTGTCTGTCCATTCATCCGTCCATCCGTACGTCCGTCCGTCCGTCTGTCTGTCTGTCTGTCTGTCTGTATGTATGTATGTATGTACGTATGTATGTACATATGTACGTATGTATTTATGTATGTGTGTATGTACGTACGCATGTATGTACGCATGTATGTACGCATGTATGTATGTATGTATGTATGTATGTATGTATGTATGTACGTACGTACGTACGTATGTATGTATGTATGTATGTATGTAATATGTATGTATGTATGTATGTATGTATGTATGTATGTATGTACGTATGTATGTATGTATGTACGTACGTACGTATGTATGTATGTATGTATGTATGTATGTACGCAGGTATGTATGTATGTATGTATGTATGTATGTATGTATGTATGTATGTATGTATGTATGTATGTATGTATGTATGTATGTATGAATGTTCACCCGTCCGCACGTTCTGAGTGAGACATCGGACTAGGCCGTCACGAAACACGACGAGCTAGGAGGGGCAAGCGCACGGGTTAACGAGCTTCGCCCCCAACAGTCACAAAATGAATTTATCCGCCAGCATGAGCGTTTAGGTATCTCCGGCCCAGGGAAAAAATCCGCGCTTCAGGTTTCTGGTGCGGTTGCTTGTTTCACTGTTTTACGGTATTTTAAAGTTAATGAAGCAGTCATATTCTCTGCAATGAGAGCGTAGAGACAATCCCGTGAACAGACACGGTGAAGACGGTGAGCAGATGACATGGCGCGGATGAATACATGTGGAGGAGCTTGTCACCCTTCTTACTGGCTGAAAGGCACTGTATGGCCTCTACGGTGCTGAAGGGAACTTCTTAAACAGAGTGTAGTTGACTGTTTATTGTACATGGCATGAGAACTTGCACAATGTCTTTTGATGCTTGGCAGCTATAGCACCGTTTGTACGTGGATTCACCTGCTTTGACGCCAAATGGTAACTCCCCAATCTGAAGAATAGCGTCAAACATCCTGATTCACTAGTGGTAGCCGAAACTGTTAACATACACAAAGCCACAGCCTATGCTGAATACCGCGCAAAAATGGGATCAGCAAGCATAGAACACTGCAGCATGGTACTCGATATGCACTCATTCAAAGCGCAATCACTTGATGAGTGAAAAGGGAAGGTTAGCGTTCCGTGGTGATAGGATAATTTACGCCTGTACTCATTCATATAGCACCGCGTGGTATGAGGCTACCACAACTGCTGCTCGGAAACGTGAGAAGAAGCGTTCGTAGCTCGATAAGGCATATAGTTTCATAAGTATACACTAGGGAGAATTCTGGCGCTAGTGTCTCACACGGCTCTTCAGCGAGCCGGGGAATGATGGGTAGTACGCGGATTTGAAAATTTGAAAATTTGAAAATTTGGATCTTCGTACTTCTGGCTCTGCGTGTGTTCGTGTGGCTTGGAACTGTTTTCTCACGAAACAAACATCAGCAAATGTTCAGTAGTTTGGCTGCGCCTTGTTCTTTTAGGCTTACTATTTCAAATTGGGTCACGAAGTTCAAAAGGGTTCGTTCTTTTCTTCGAAAGGAAACCGGAACAGAGCAATAAACGAAGCCACAAGTGCGATTCGCCGCCCACAAGTACGCAGAGTATGCAAATGCGTGTACTTCCCATCATTCTCATGGCCGCTGAACAATCGCAGCACTATAGTCCCCTCAAGTATTTTTGTTTTGTTTTTTTGAAACCCTACGCGATAAGGTGTTCTGCATCCCACTGCACCGAAAGCTGAAACTCCCAGGCCCTCACTGTAGTGATAGTTAGGGTCGTGACGTGGCTTTTGAGATTGGCGCAGCCAAAGCGCACCAGCAGTGCTTTAAAGAGAAACAAGAGCGTAACTTATTGATCGGGCCACTAAAAAAGAAGAACGTTTTTTTCTTCGTTTCGCTCCATTCATTGAGTTTGGGAACGGCTGTAACGCACGTCCGGCTGGAATACGCAACCAGTTTCCCGGACCTCGCTTCTATCCGCCTGCAGTCGAACACTGCTGGGAGGTTTTTTTCGCCCTCATAGAACGTTCGTGGTGCCACTTCCTATAACGAAAACAACTCGCGGGAAAGAAGAAAGTTGAAAGTGGAAGGAAAGAGTCGAAACTGCTCGCGTGAGTATAATGAGGAAGCTGCAAAAAAATACAAGTGTTTGAACGCGACAACTTCAAAGCTCAGTCGGAAAAACAAAGATGTTTTGCCACGTTCACTTGCATGCAGCTCTTCCGGCAACGATTTCTTTATTTCTTTCACATTTGCATTTCACAGCTTTACCCTGTGCCCTTGCGCTTGCTTTTTTTTCGCAAAAAAAGGTGCAAGAACGGCTTTTGCGAAAAGGCGGGTTGATGTTGTGCTCGTAGCTTTAACTCTAGCACTTCCGGTATTTGACCTTCCTCAATTTTATACTTTCATTCCTTCAAAATCATTTTGCTCTCCCACTTAAAGCGGCGTGTCTGTCAAAAAGGCTCTGAAAAAAAAAACGGAAGTCAGGGACGTACAGTTGATGAAAGTGATTTGAATTTCCTGACGTGAAAAAAAAAAAAACGAAAAGACAGCGAAAATGCACCGCTTCCAACGGACCGAGCTGCTCTGTCAAATATCCGGAGTTCCCACTTCGCCTAAATTGAGTGGAGTGGCGACACCATTCGGCGTCATTCCTGGATGTTGTCACTCGCTCCTTGGCTTTTCTTCTTGCTTCCTGGCAACTTCACTCACGCTTTTCTTGATTTGATTAGTTTTTTTTTTGTCAAACTTTAAAGCAAGGGAAAAAAAAGAGAAAGCATAATGAAAATACACGCGTTCCTTGAAGTATAGGACATGATTTTGGAGCTACCTCGGAAGAGAACGATATGCATGGTTGCCCTGTATATAACATATATCCGCACAGAATATTGTTTCCGGAAAACTTCTATATTACCGCAGCTTCTTATTACCTTTCGTATGCACCATGATGCAAGGAAATGTAAGAACATCCACTTGCCAGGGTCGCCGCTAATGCTAACCCTATATTCTGCCAATAGTACTACATTTAGGCTAAACTAGCACTCTTGGAAACATGCGGCAAGATGTATCTTCCCATAGACAACGTGATAGAGTTTCACAGAATCACCAATGACCGGTATTGCAGGCTGCCAGTACAATCCATTATCCCATCCAATATCGATTAGATGCTGTAAGCTGATCACAAAACACGAACTTGCACACTGCAGTACAAATGTCTAGCTTCATTCAGTACTTACTACACGTCACGTATTGTTAGATTGAAAGAGTTCAGCATTGACTAAACAAGAGTGAATCCAGGCTGAATTGTTAATGAGACCATCCGTAGTGCACAGTGCTACGTATAGGCTGCCCACTTCACTTCTGGAGCGTGTTCATCAATATCGTCCCTGTCAGCTGCAAGAAAAATTATATCGTCTTTACTTCCGCTTCTCGGCTCACACCAGGACCATATTTACGGACATTCATCTTCGTTTCACGAAACAATGATGCGAGCTTGCATATGATTCTCGCCGTGCATTGTGTCATGTTTCTCGAGTTTTCTGCGTGTAACTTGGTGGGCAATCTCTCACACGCAACCTCGCATGACGAAGAGCGATAGGGACGTCAACGATTTTCATCGTGAACTTTTGGATAAATTATATGACGCCAGCCTGACCCCATGCAACGCTGCACACCGAAAATTACGCCTAATGAGACGCTCATCCGTTTCGACATGCGCTAATTTTCTATACTTCTACGCACCACAATTTCGCGATGCGTGGTAATTACTGAAGCATCACCTCAAAACACGCAGCCACGTGCCATTAATAACAATGTCCGGGGCTTGAGGTACAAAAAGCATATCATTACGAGGCACACTTGTTGGAGGCCTCCTTCGGTATTGTATACCATCTGGTGTTCTTCAGCGTGCATTGGAATCGCACAGTACACGGAAGGCAGCGGCGGTCCCATTTCACCTCCATCGAAATGCGATCGATGTCGCTGCAGAGACCAAACCGACGACGTTCAAGCAAGCAGCCAACTATCCTAAGCCCTCTACCATCACGGCAGATATAGTTCGAAGCCAACAAGTACAGAACAGAGCTTCCTGCTGCAGAAGGCTCTTCGCTTGGTGACGTTTCGGAGGATGAGACAACACAGTGTCGGCACTTCAATACCTGTGCTGGAGTGCCACACGTATACGCAGTAGCGTTAGCACGAGGTACACTTAATGCGCATTTAAGGAAACACAATACAATGCAGGTCCATCTACTGAGTGTCACGTGACCGAGCACCGACCACGTTATTCGTTCCGCGTGGTGCGGGAGTGTAGTCAATAGCTTCGGATGTGGGCATGAAAAATGTACCAATCAGGAAAATCTTATTCCCAAACTAAAAAAAAGCAAGCGTGTTTGACACAGAATCATTTTGCTGCAAATTTACTGGTCTGGATACCGAAAAATACGATATACAATCACACCACTGCCATCTTTCATTTCTATACATGTGTATCGATGGCACTGATAGCATTGAATTCTTGTGAAGCTAGTTTACCCATTGTCTACAGGTCCCTGTGACCGCTTGTATGACTCACGTGTTGCTGCAAGTGCGCGCGTGTCCGCCTTGGGGGTACAGTGGTTACCTAGGCTGCTGGGCTGCGTGCAAGCTGGTAGGTCGCGGATGCAATCCCGGCTAGTATGGTCGCATTTCGATGAGTGTGAAATGTGTGCTCTGTATGTGAGTGTACGTTAAAGAACGCCAGATGATCGAAGTTTCATGAGCCCTGCAACTACAGTATTCCTCCAAATCATATCGGGCTTTTGATAAGTACAACCCTACACGTGATTATCATCGGCGTGCATACGATTCTATGTATCTCTCCACCTCTTTGCCCCTTTATTTGTTTCCTCGGGGCTGAATATTTTCACTAAGGTGTCATGCCACTGTGAGCTAGTGAATGGCACTAGGCGTAGAAGCTGAAGTATCTCGGGCATAAGCACGCTTTCTTGAAATCGTATTGTTCTCTCTAGATTCGGCTTTCTGAATTCAATCGCCCGACGTTACCCCTATTTACCAAGCTCAGCTACTGGCCAATTGTCCTAGCATTGCGTAAAGTTCCCCAAGATCTATCAGCGGTGATTGTTCTAACAGACTGTCTCTCGGTCTGTACTGCCTTAAGCTCACATATTTCTGCGTACCTTAGAAACTTTCTACTCGCTCATTCCTAGACATGTGCGACTCGTTCGACTAGTTTGGGTGTCAGGCCACAGAAGTTTAGCTCTCAATGAGCATGCAGATGCACTAGCTGTATCTTCCCTTGATGGTCCTGTTTTGCCTATTTTGCCTACTTCAGAATATATCACAGCAGCTCGGTTTGAAAAACGCACAACAGCCAATCACTTCAAAAAATCTTCTTTGTTTTTATCAGACTATCCACAGCTAAAGTTCCCTTGGAAGAACAAGTGGTGTTCATCAAGAAAAGAAGAAATAGTAATTACAATGCTGCGTTGTCGAGTCCCTTCATTGAAATTTTACCTTCACGGGTCGAGTCTGGCACAGTCGCCTTTGTGCCTTCAGTGTACTGAGAGTGAATCTTTGGAGCCCTTCTTTTTGTCATGCCGAAAATTCAAAAGTCAAAAATACAAAAACTGCTAGAAAAACCCCTACGAAAGTTGAACTCAACTTGTCACTTCCCGTAATTTTTTTTTTTTGCATTTGGCGCAATCGCAATTGGTTTCAGCCACAGGAGCGTTTTTACCACTGTTACAAATTTCTTACGCGAATTTAAAAGAATGGAATGCTAAACATAGATGAACACAGTTGTGTTATATGTAATTTTTTTATTTATGTGTGTGTTTATTCTGTTATCCCTTTCAAGGTTTTTTTTGGTTTCTTTGGAAATCTAACACTTTTAAAATATTACCTATATTACCTAATGAATTCAACCCTTCCTTTCAAGAAGTGAATTGATGTAAAAAGCAAGGCACCGTCCCATTCATGGTCTATCCCCCTAGGTGTGCTGCACCAAGTTGTTGAGGAACCAACCAACCAACCCCACAGTGGGTATGAGCCGCATTTACAAGAAAACAAACAAACAAACGAATAGGTGAACAAAAACTAGAACCGATCATGCCGCGCTTGCCTTAAGGCGTCAACGCTGCCCCTCTCGCATGTCGTAAATACACTTTGAGTGCTGCAAATCTACGCGTATCAATTTCTAACCAGACTTCCATCTTCATGAATATCCTTGTTTTTGCTTTTTTCTCTCTCGTAAATTCGGATTGGTGAATTCTCTACGTGAGCGCTTAGTCCAAGGAAATTCCTAAACCCTCGTTGGCTTAGACATAAACTGATCATTGCGCGTATCATCGCGCAGTATTTTTATTGGATATTTCATGCCTTACAGTGTAGCCACGACAGTGATCTATTAGTCAGTGCAAAACATTTATCTGAGAAGCAGTGCTCAACGTGGTGTAGTAAGCTTTTTTTGCGACTTAGACTTTAACGCGCTCCTAAGTTTGCTCAGTTCCCGGCTCATTAGCGATCTCGGTCTCTCTGCCTTTGTCTTTACAATCATTTTTGTTCCTATTTTCGTGCAAGGTAACAAGAAAAGCGACAATATGGTTGGCTGCTCTGTCTTCCTCTTTATTGATCTCTCCCATGTGAACGATACGCACAATTAACATACAGGAAAATGAAGGTAGTAGAACGATCATGTTGATACCCAGAAATAATGAAGAGAAAAATAGAAAAAAATGAAAAAATAAAAATGCAACCAGAATTTACATATTTTTTATTTGGTCTATTCCAGAAACTAACCATCTAAAATTGTCGTGTTTTCAAAAAAAAAAAAAGAAAAGTAAAGGAGCAAAAAGTAAGACACCAGTTCATAGCACACGCCTTTTCAAGAAAACTCCCAACATTTTATAGTCAGGCACTGGCGCTTGTCACATTATGGCAGAAACGTTCCCATTTTATTCAGGGCCCATCTGAGCTATGGAGCTACGCTTTCTGTCTGGTCGACTCAAGGCTCGAGTGTCACGCTTAATAGGTCACCGAAGTGGTCACAGCAACTCTTTCCATCACCAAGAGCGCATGCGCGTGAGTCAGCACTTTCAATTAGATAGCTGTGCGATATGGACATTGTTAGTGCCAATTCCAACCCCCAGCATACACAACAGCGAGGTCATATGCGCGTCTTAAACCGCATGGCGTGGCTTGGGGGGGCAGTTCGCGTGTGGCACCGGCAATCGCACGCACAGGGTGCCGTGTCCCACGTAAATGCCAAGGTCAATGTTGACGCTTTGGCGTGTGCAGTAAAGAAAGCAACCCTGAAGGCTGTGAAGACTCGCGATTAGACACGCTTATAAGCCGAGGGCTGAGAAAAGCTCGGCTAAGACTCTCACCAGTGCCAACATTCCGGCCTCTCGTGATCTCTGCGGCGTGCCCAATTAGTTGAAGGAGCGAGCTCGTCTGGGAAAGCGGGGAGCGGGGCGTTCCTCTGCTCAGGCACAACTGCACCGTGCGGGCTTCTCCGCCGAAAGGGTCGACGAGGCAACGCTCGAGTGCCACAACCAGATATGAAAAACTGGCGCGTGTGCCGTACGTGACTCATCTGTGCGATTCCCACCAAGTGTCTGTTGTGCCCACTTCCCCAGACGCTGACGAGGAAGCACCACGTGGAACGTACACATGGGCACGTATTGCCTCCCCCTCTTTCTCTTGCCCTGTTTCTTATTACACTCTTCGCGCCTAACGCCGCTCTGCTTTTGCAATTACACCTCCTCAAGTTTGTTGCTGCAGTAAAAGCACATATTATTTATGATTTTAAATAGCGGGCACGTTGAGAATCAAAAGAAAACCTAGCAGGCTGGGAATGAACCAACCAGTAACCAACCACACGAAGAAGGGAAAGATTTGAGGGCTTTTAAAATGCACACATTCCTTAAAGGGCCACTCACCACCCCGTGTTTAAAGATGAGAGGGTGATTTTCTCCCTTTCTTCATGCGCGCGATGCATTCTCCTCGCCCCTTCGGCCTTGAATACACGTGAACAATATCAGCACTAAGCCCTAGAGCTTATCAGGATTTCGCACTTCTTGGCTGCACGCTGTTATCACCGCTTCAGAAGTTCTAAAACAATAAAAAATGAAGTTTGATCGGTTGATTGTGCACGATATTCATACGAGATAAAGAAGAATGGATGAGCCGGTGCACGGAAAAGCTGTGCAGGAGACAAAGCATATGTGATATTTGGCCTATATAAACGAATGAAGAGCATGTACATTGTAGGCGTCACGACAATTGTCTACGTCACAGCAGTGCGCCAAGAAGGACGAGAAGTATCACGAAAGAATATATCGCTCTTTTTTTGTATTTTGGGAGCCTGGTGGTGACCAGCCCCGATTTCTTGAGAAATTGTAAACGTGGTTCTAGTGACCCGAGTAAAATTAAAGTATAGAGGCAAGAAGATCTACGCAACCTTCATGCAAAAGATAGCTAAAGCAACGTTTATGAGAGAAAGATGGAGAATGTGACTTGAGTGAAATACTTCTGGCCTGCAGTTGCGTTCCACGGGAACGTGTTTCGAGAAATCACAAACCAATATAAGAAGGTGAAGGTGGCTTTAAGATTGAGGTAACCGCTGTACTGTCTTACAGCTGCCCAGAGCGAGGGGGAGACGAAAAGCTGGGAGGCTAACAAGACTCGGTCTTCCTATCTTTTTGTGAAGTTCGTAGTTGCATATATCGTTAAGTGTACTTATATTGAGGGTGCTGTACCATAAAGCAAAGATTGTCTTCAGAGCATGCATGATTTGCAGCGGCATTTTTAGGTAGAAAGCAGCTGCCACGGGTCGCAGTTTCTGTATTTTCTCTCTGTTTTTAAGATATGCGCGTTTACATTCGCTCTTTGCAATTACGAGTGAATGGATCGGCAACTATTGCTTAGCAATCCTTCTTTTCAAGTTATTTACTTAACTCAGCATTAAGACTTTTTTTTAGTGGCCGTGATATTACTTATCTTGATCGCTGACTCCAATGAGAACGTCTCGTAGCGCTGTCTCGTTCTCGAAGCTCCAGGCCCATAGTGTTAAAAACAGGATGAATGAACACAGTTTGTCTCATCAGTATCACGGCGTGGATAGGCTCGTCAGAGACAGCAAACAGTTAGACCACCTATAAGTCTACGATTCTCGGGTACCCCTTTTTATCGTTGTCTAGCCATCTGATAAGAGCGCTCGTTACGAAAGCAAACATGATAATGATGTATTCTTTGACGAATGTTTACGCAAACTATAAATTCTTTTCTGTCTTGCCGTTGTTCCTCGTAATGAAGACTCAGACTGTCAGTATGGCGTACCCCAAAGTCCACACATGGTGGAGGTATTCTGCACAGACACGACCCAAGTGCCCTAAAGAATACTACAACAGATGAGGTCCGTAGGGTCGTGCTTTGAACAATAGGGTCGCTAACAAACCGCTCATCAAACATCGTTCTGAAACATTCTGTGATGAACAAATAACGGGTATAGACATCATTAGCCCACGAGTGGGTGAATGCGGTCTTCCAGTGAAACAATGATGGGTAAATAGAAGATAAGTATTCCGGCTCCTTTGTACAGGGGCACACGCGCATGATCAGGGGGAAGGGAGTGGGTTTATTAAAAGCGGTGAGTGCATTATTAAAGCGAACCGTTCATAAGTGTTGGCATAAAGTTTTGAAAACTTTCGTCACAAATAGAAGACAAGAATGAGACGTTTGAGTAAAACTAAATGACTCTTTCGTGAAACTTTATAACTTCGCAAACGTCGAACGTGCAAAAATCTTTTATGCTTCAATTGTTTTCATTAAAAATTTGCTTCTGCAGAGTATTCACAACTCTGCAATGAGCCCTCTCAGTGCGACAATAATTAGGCTGCGAATTTTCATCGAACACTGTTTGGCCATGTTGTGAATTACTACAAAAGCAATATAAAGAAATCTGGACCTACGCATATCAAATGCGGAAGGCTAGGGGGCAATAGATAAAAATAACCGCGTCATATTTCTACAAATCTTGCGGGAAAATCTATTCTTTAAGTAAGTCTTCGACCCAAAAGTGCGCCATTGTGACTCGAACTCAGGACCATGAAGATAGATGTAAATGGATCACTTAGCTCCTAATTCCCAGGTTATGATTCGGGAACACTGCATGATAACAACAATTGATCATTCTTGCTCACGCAACAGTCGTACTCTTGCATGGTGAGACTGATGTTTATTTTTTAAAAAATGCTAGAGGTGGCAATTATATTGGCATCACTTCGAATTCTGTTCACCATTTTTTGGCCTAATTATTTTCATCATAGAATGTTGACAATAATATTACTAATCTAATAATAAAGCTCTACCCAAGCACTCTGCACAGATGATTAAGCGGTGAAGCTGAACCTTGCAGCGCAGGTGGTTGCAGACGTCGCAGCCAAAGCCAAAGTGCCATTCAAGAAACTCCCGCCGAAAGTGGGCGTAAGCGCCGGCGAATGAGTGTCCACCATTGACACTTGACGCAAATCTGCGTGCAACACCGCTTTCTCGGCTCGCCGTTGTCGCTTGCATTCGTCTTGGGAAGCTGCCGGATCCCCGGTGCACAGTTTCTGCTGGCAATTCACCGTCAGGACCTGTTCTGTGTACGGACTGCTGCATAGGCTTGGAAAACCTGAATTCTTTCACGGTTCAGTTCTCGGCGCCGTTCTTGGAAAGTTGTCTGCCGTTCAGACGTTCATATGGTCCGTACCCTCCCCAAGTTGAAGTTGTAAGCTGAGCCTTCCAGCGACACCAAAGTTTTTATGTACCCTTGATCCCATCATGTGATGTGTGTCTACATCCCTCCTTTGCCTGTCGGCCGGCTTGATGGCTTTCATTGGCTTAGGAGCGACGCGAGTGGTGAGTGTGGACAGGATGGAGTCAAACTAAGTCTTTTTCTATCCTTTCTCATTCCCTTCTCTCCTACATTATTTTCTCTCCTACTCCCAATCAAGGTACTGCACTGTTGTGATGCCTTCCACTGAAAGAGGCAGTTATGGTGCTACACTTTTTTATGTACTTTTTCTCTTTTTCAAGGCGCCCCGCCGTGGTGGTCTGGTGGCTAAGGTACTCGGCTGCTGACCCGCAGGTTGCGGGTTCGAATCCCGGCTGCGGCGGCTGAATTTCCGATGGAGGCGGAAATGTTGTAGGCCCGTGTGCTCAGATTTGGGTGCACGTTAAAGAACCCCAGGTGGTCAAAATTTCCGGAGCCCTCCACTACGGCGTCTCTCATAATCATATGGTGGCTTTGGGACGTTAAACCCCACATATCAATCAATCAATCTCTTTCAAGGCCCCTCCGTTGAAACTGCAGCGTGAATGTGTCCACGTTCTACGGCCTTCACAAAGCTCCGGATAAGACCACGGCCTGTGATATTCCGTCAGGCAGTGAAGACTTTGATATATCCGACTCAAACAATGACTGCGTGCCCAATAAGTATTGATATTTCCCTTACCAGCGACTCACACAGTGCCGCTTTGCTGTCAGGTTTCGGAACCGAAACTTTGTGTGCTAATGACAGCCTGTAACAAGCAGCCTGTTTACATCTGCAAAACCACTGCTCATCTTGATTTTAGAGGTGTCTCTAGACACTAACGATTGGGCTCCGGCGTGTGTAGACAAGTGTAGTGCTTTGCTCATGGCACGTTCAGGCCCGTTTCGCTAGCTTCATACACACAAAATTTGTTATTGCGTGACGTGACTGCTTGACGAACATAAGTGACAGCTGGTAACATGAAAATAATGAAATTCATGTCATGTACCCATTTACATTTCACGCTCATAGTGCGCTTGCGTCCAGTTCATTAGCTTGATATACACCAAAATTCGTATCGGGTGACTTGGCTGTATGGCGCAAATTACTAATAGGTGGCAGCACGAAAATAATGACATCGATGTCATGTACAACATGATCTACACGCCGCGCTCATGGTTCGCTCCTGACCGTACACAAAATTAAGCATTGCGTGGCGTGACTGTATGACCAACATAAATGACAGGTCGTAACATGTAGATCTTGTCGTGCATGCTATGCGCAGCACAAATTACTCATTGCCCTCGCGATAATGGTTTAGTGGCTAAGCTCCTCGGCTGCTGACCCGCAGGTTGCGGGATTCGATCCCGCCGCAGCCGGGATTCGATCACGCGATCTGCGAGTCAGCAGCCGCTGCATTTCCGATGGAGGCGGAAATGTTGTAGGCCCTTGTGCTCAGATTTGGGTGCACGTTAAAGAACCCCCAGCTGATCGAAATTTCCGGAACCCTCCATTACGGCGTCTCTTATAATCATATATGGTGCTTTTGGGACGCTAAACCCTACATATCAATCAAATTACTCCTCGATGGCTTCTTCCCATTACAGTAATTACCACAATGCGTGGAATGGGCTGGTTTTCATTTGACTTGCTATCGTCGCGGTATTTATTGTTACTTAAAGGCATACAAAGCACGACTATTGCTCCATGTGTGGAAGACCGTTCTGATTCAAAGGGGAAAGACAGCGATTCTGACTCGGATGCGGTCCCTAACGTGGCGACTAAGCGAAATGAAAGCAAATTTTGAAGACCAATTTCGAAGAATAAGGACCTACGCATCATCATAAGGGCCTACTTTCTCATCATTGAACGATGTCAAAGTCCTTATCGCGATGACTAAGTGAAATCAAATCAAAGTTTGTAGACCTATTCGAAAGCGTAAGACGATGACATTTAATGATGTGGCATCGCAATTGGAACAGAACAGCTATGTCCCAGGTGCTGGAAACGCCGTATGACGTTTTTTTGCCATGTGTTCCCACCAGACTTGATTTCTACCATGACGGAACAGACCCGCCTGAATTCCACGCAGTCACGCCTGCATAACAACTGTTTCATTTCATTCCACGCATCACGCTCATAAGGCCACCGTCCACGATGCTGTTTTTCGCCAATGGCAGCAAGACCACTCGGCCACCTTTATGGTGTGCCATATTTGACACAAAGCTATATATTTATTGGCACAGTCGTGAAGCTCTGAAACGTTTTTCTACACGTCTAAGTTCATTGTATTTGTAAAAGTTGAAAAAAAATATTTTTAAATGACTTTTTCACGATTCAATCAATACAGGGTTAAACATATTCATCTTTCTCCAAGACTTAGGATCACGCTAAAAAAAGAAAAAAAATCTCAGGTGGTCAAAACTGATATGGTCTGCCCAACTATGGCGTGCGCCATTACTTTATCGTGCATTTGGAATGAAAATTCTCGCGAATTTTCCTCCAAGAATGAGGATCCCGGAGAAGCAATGCACATGCACAGACGCCTCTCTTCCTACTGATATTTCAGCATGGAGAGCGATTATATCTGAACGGCAGTGCTTCAAGTACGCTTGAACTCGAGAGCCAAACAGTCGTGCCTTATCTCAAAGCGTTGCATCATAGATTTTAAGAGTACATCTTAATTCCCGAAACCCTCCGGCAAGTGCGGTTTCAGTTTAACACGCTTTGTCTCGAGGTAACCAATGAGTAAGCCTCCTTTATTATGAGTCTGCTTCTTTGGGGCCAAACACCCGAATTTTGGGTCACAGCTCTGGGGCAGGTGTAATGGAAGGCAGCAGGGTTACTTTAAAGTCTTGTCGCAATGTCTGTACTAGCGTGCATCTGAAATACAGCAAACGAGCCTCTCTCTGTCTCTCTCTCTCTCTCTCTCTATATATATATATATATTTATCTATCTCTCCCTATCTCTTTCTTTCTTTCTTTTTTTTCTTCTTTTATCCTTCTTCCTTTCTTTTTCTTTCTTGCTTTCTTTATTTCTGAAACCTAATCAGTAGCCTTACCATCACAAACCTCGAACAAAAATAACAGTGTGAACGGCCGGAATGCGGATGTCATCATTCATTTGGTGTGTCAGGATGCAATTTATAAAGTGAAAGAAGAAAACCGTACTTGAGCAGAAGCTCTCGTGGAGTGAATGTCTGGGAGAGTGGCGCGTTTATGTAAAAACGGTCCTATCCTTCTTCTTGCTATTTCAGGAGCGACGCGCGTTAACTTAAGTAAGCGAGACTAAGTATGAAACTCGGGTTTAATATTTAGTCGCGCGCGTTTTCTACGCTTGTTCCAGCTTCTGAAAGCTCTCGCCTACAGCGCAACTGTCAGAGAGACAGCTTAGACGAGGAAACAAAAAAATAAAAAAATACATATTGCCAACTCCTACGATATGCTTGTGCAGAGTACAAACAACTTCGTTAATTGAGTCACCATTCTAAAAAAATAATTATGAACAGAAGTTGCACGGGGCACGCAGCCAGCCAACCCGCGAGTTTTTAGGCTGTTCACGCTGCACAACAATTCAATTAAATTTTTTAAGCTCCGTTCATGCTTTCAAGCATTCAACATAACAGTGCTGGTGCAGACGGTTCTCAAGGTTTGCTCCTAATATGGAGCACTTTGCTTTTTGAGATAGCTGAACGTGTTATGCGATAAAGACCTCTCGCCTTAATTCTTCAGGTCTTTCATTACACGCCTCGCATGTTCGCCATGCTTCAATTTCTAATTTCAACGCACCCCGGTCGGGTGTTATTTTCTTATTGCGCTCTGAAACTCTCTCGTTGCATTTTGGTTCAAACAGTGTTTCCTTCTTTTGTGCTCATTGTATCGTTTTATGAGTTGGAAAATTCATTCACTGATAGATCTTGTAGCACTAGGCCGTCTTCCTCGTTTGGAAAACACAAGCTACGTTTTGTTCATTCAGTTTGCAATGCTAGCCAGATGTTTTTCGTGTCGAGATGATGCCCACTGTCTCAAATTTTGTTGAAAATTTTCTTGTGTGACTAAGACTTTCGTTGAGTCTTAGTGGGTAAGGTATCCAGCTCCTATGTTGTGAAACTATGAACGTAGAAAAAGGTTCAACATACTTTGTTAAACACTAAGACTATGGTGGTGAAACAATTTCCGGTTTTGTTTTGTTTTGTTTTGCTGCCGTTGTTTTGTGTAAATTGAGATCAGATTCCCGACGATTACTCCACTTCGGAAAAGTACTAACTTGCTTTTTTTTAGTTGAAGGCAACGTCAACCAATCAAACTTCTTTTCGTGTTTTTCGAAAGGCATCAGCTAGATTGATATGCTTTAACATGTTGGCATCGCAACCACCATACCAACTTCAATGACGATACTTTTTCTTACCTTCTTTTTTCTTTTATTCCGCGCTCTTTTGCTTCTAAAACCTTCACGCCGCTGATCTCCTTGACTGTGGACCATAGCACAAGTGACCCAGTCTAGGGCAGACAAAGAGGCTGCATGCTAAGAAGAATTTTATTTCTTTTTTATTATTATTGCCACATGAACCTCCCATGGACAAAGAACAGCCACTGCAGACTGCAAAGTGGTGAGTAATTTTTCTTTTCGGAAAGATTCGTTAACGAAAGTTTTCGTTATTGACATCATCCTACAATGCTGGCAGCCAAGTTGACGAAATATTTAAAATTTTTTAAAAACAAAAAACTACTTGCTCAGGTCCTGCGGTAAGGTGCGTCGGCCAGTAAATGATCTTTTAAGGCGATTTTCTGTGGTGCTGAGAATTAGTCAGGTAAGAAACGAAAGTACTTAGAAGTGTATTAGGAAACGCAGAGTGAGTAATGCGAGGGTAGAGTGGCCGCCAAGAAACGGTAAAGAAGCTGGTCTAGGCTACCGGGTGCTCTGTTTTTCTCACCCAAATAAAACGATGGACAAAGCACGTGCTGTAACTCTGCCTTGGTTCACCGTCAAGCGTCGTTTCTTCAGACTGCTTGTGTTTCATAGGAAAAACAAAACAAAACAATAGAAACTCAGTTTAGAGAACGGCTCTTGTGTTGAACAGAAACTAAAAAGAAAACACGGCAACTAAAGAACCGGGAACGTCTGTTTACACAAATACCCGATACACAAGACGCACTAGAGTAGACGAGACGTCGTCTCTGAAAGCAAAGCATTTAAAAAAAAGCAATGAGATATATAAAGTAAAGTTGAGCAAATCGCACACATTACTTGAGGTTAAAAGCAATGCTGTGGAAGGGCGGCGGTAGCGCGCAGGCACGGAGAGGTAGCCTTAGTGAAATGTGAACTCTGTATACTTAGGGCGACGACTTTGTAAAGGAAGCCATCGTCCATTGATAGAGCCTGAACAGTAGCCGGTGGGAAAGATATTATTGAGCCCTACTCTACAGTCTTCGTGGTCCGGGTAAGATTACAGTTTCAAACACTATGCGCTTTCAAAGCAGTGCGGCAGAAACAAGTGGTGTCAGTAAAATGACTCCGTCACCGTTTTTTTTTCTATTTGATACAGTGAGAGTCGAGTGTATCATAACTAGTTGCCGTTTTTTCGCTGAGAGAGAGTGCGCCGAAACTGCTGACAGTTTCTTACGCGTTACTACATTGCGAGGCGCAACGGGCCCATGGGTTCCTATTCCCGCTAGTTTTTTTTTTTCTATCTTTCTTTCCTTCTTTCTTTCATCGAAGAGCCTGCAAGCGCTATAAACTCCCTATGTAGTGTGGTAGGAATCACAACGCGTATGTGAAACGTTCACTGATTATTTGAATTGACAGGTATAATGTTACGCGTGCGCAGGAACGCCTCAACATATTTCGTCGAAGACCACGAGCAGTCTACGCCACAACGCTTGAATCACGATTATCCTAGGAAAAAGTTGGTCCTTCGAAGATCACCTTCGAAAAGGGGCGCGTCAATCGCGTATGTTTTCAGCTGCATGGGGAAACCATTAAGACAGGTAGAGAGAGGCATGTCATTACCTGACAATATACTCACTTTCTATCACCCTTGCTACGGCGCCAATACTACTCGCGATGACATACCCACACAGACAGCGGCGCTAATATCACCACTCCAGTATCGTCAACTTCAAAGCAGCGATCGAACATCTACCCCTTTGATCCATTCTAATAGCCCACCCCCTCATGTGAAACACCTTCATTGGGGCCTTTGAGGTATTGTAAATAAAAAATAAATAAAATAAAAATAAAACACAAGCGCACAAGCGCGAAGAACGGCCGAGTTGTACATAAAATTTGAGAAAAAGCGCCAATTACATGAAAGCTCGCTTGTTGTGAGACTTTCATTAGTCAGTTATTTCTTGCGTCGAATCATCGTGAACACCATATAGTTTCCTCGACTATACGTGGAGCTGTAGCACTGCAATCATTCAGCAACTATGAGAACGACGTGCTGTCACTAGCGATAGCAGACGACGCCCGCTGTGAGCCTCGCGCCTTCGGCAAAAAAAAAACAAGAAAACAAAGAACAGCATTGAGCTAACGTGAGGCCCGTTTGCTTTGATATATGTGCAGATCAAAGAATCCCAGGTGTTTGAAATATTCGCAGCTCTTAACCATGGCATCACTCACAGCACTATCTTGGTTTCGGGACGTTAAACTCGCGACAATTATTTTTATTTTATCAGGCCCGTCGTGGTATATTCTTCTTTACGGTACGCAAAAGCACTTGCTTTAGCTTCCAGTAAACACGCTACTTTTGCTGTACCTGCTTGTCATCAAACCATGTTAGGGACACACCGTTAACTTGCCTGGTTACCGTAGGATGTATATATATTGTTATGAATTTGCTCTGTCGCGATGGTAGCGGTGGCGAAGAGCGGCGAGCAGTCGAGCGGGCTTCGCTGAAGCCTAAGCCCCAAGGTGAAACAGGGAGGCAATCGGTTTGGAAAACAGCAACAAAAGTAGCGTTTACTATCGCAGGTTGTCGTTTTACAGAGCCGGCCAGCACGACAACGTCGGCTGGGGCAAAATCCTCTAACATGGGGCCGGCTCGGCCTTAAATAGCGTCTTTGGTCCATTCACTCAGACCAGTTCTCGCGCTCGGAGGGGGAGACGTAGCCATGCCCGGAACTGCAAAGTGGTTCGGCGGAGGAAACGACGTTATCCTCGGACTGCACGGTTCTCCTGCACAGAAGGCGGCGCTGGGAGGGGGGGGGGGGGGGGGAGACAGTTCGTCGAAACAGGGCTCGATCTTGTGAGGCGTGCTTCCGAACCAGGAACATGTCTGTGGCACAACAGCACCCCCGCCGCCAGACAATGCATCCGGAGTTTTGAGCCGTCAGCGCGGCTCGGAAGGAGGGATGCTGGTTGACCGTCGATACTGTAGCCACTCCGTGGTGATCTTCAGAGCCCTGCAGGGAATCACTGGAACGACGGAGTTGAACGCAAAGCCAAACCACTTTCGTGGAAGCAAGCACCCTCTGAACGTCTCTCATAGCGCCAGACCAAGGCAGCAAAGAGATCTATTGAGTCTCTACTATTGTACGTTTTAAAAAGCACGAGAAACGTATCTTTTAGAGACCTCAAAACGCTGGCCCTCACGAATGCCGTGATTACACTGCCCAGTCCCGATGCCAAGAAAGGCCACGCGAAACCATCCCCAATGCCATACGAGCGGTCGGAACCCGCTGAAGCAGCCCAAAACCAATTCTGTGCAATTTTTTTGAACAATTTTACCAGAATGGTAGAGGCTGAGCTTCCTGGTAACATATCAGAGTACACTTCAAACAAAATTACATCTGTTAGTGCAATGCGACATTGTTAATACAGTTTAAATCAAAATGAAATAATAGACGCCAAAATTTTGCAAAACACGTCAAACCAGAAGGATGTGCCTCAACTTGTATGAGGGAGCTGGGCTGCACTTCAATAAGCTCTGCTGAGACCATCTGCATTTGTGTGCAGCTTCCCTTTCTTATAGCGCACACTAAAGTTATGGTGCTGAAGCGTCAAGCTCCACCTAAGTAAACGACCGCTTTTAGACGACATGTTGTGCAACCAAGTCAAGGGGCAGTGATCAGTTTCTACTATGAAGCTCGACCCTGAGACGTAACATGCTAGCTTACCAATTGCCCAAACAAGGCAGGCGCACTCTTTTTCTGAAGTGCTGTTAGCTTCCTCTCTGACACTGAGCTTTCTGCTGAGATACAAAACTGGCCGCTCGTGCCCTTCGGCGTCCTTTTGGCACAAAACTGCTCCTAGGCCGCGGTCACTGGCATCACACTGAATAATAAAACTCTGAGAAAAGTCCGGTGCCGCTAGCACGGGTCGTTTTGCGAGAGCGCTCTTGAGGCTCTGGAAAGCATTCTCTTTTCTTGTGTCCCACGAAATGACGGTGGGCTCGGTTTTGTGGAGAGAGTCCGTCAGCGGACTAGCGAGGTTTGAGTAAGCTTTGACGTAGTGTTGATAATATCCCGCCAGTCCCAAAAACGCCCTCAATTCCGACTTTGTGGTGGGACGACGATACTCTAAAACGGCAGCAACTTTCAGCTCAGACGGGCTACGCTGGCCATGACCCACGATGTCGCCGAGATAACTTACGCTTGCGCACCCTAAGTGGCATTTCTGCGCTCTCACGGTGAGGCCTGCATCACGTAGTCGAGCCAGAACGGTCCTCAAGTGAGTCACATTCTCGACCCACGTATCAGAGAATATCGCCACATCATCGAGATACGGCAGGGCGAAATCTCCTAAACCCCGCAACACCCGATCCATGAGGTTTGAGAAGCAGTAGGGAGCATTCTTTAAGCCGAAAGCAAGCATTAAAGGGCGAAATGTTCCCATTGGGGAAATGAATGCGGCATAACGAGAGGCTCGCTCCGTCAACGGGACCTGCCAGTATCCCCGTACAAGATCTAAGAGGGAGATATATGTGGATTTTGCCACAGTTTCTACTCTCTCCTCGATATTAGGTATCGGATACGTCTGATCTAAAGTGATCTTATTTAGCCGGCGGTAGTCCACGCATGGCCTAGGGTCTTTTCCCGGAACCTCGACTAGTATGAGTGGGGAGGTGTAATCGCTTTCACCTGGAATGATGACCCCCAAAGGTCAAAGCGGCCCTCCTTCGTAAGTACCGCTTGTCTGCCGAGGCATTTCGGCAGCGATTTCGGCAAGCAAAAAGGGGCAGTGAATCATGCACAGAGTTCGTGTACCAGCTTAAGTCTAATTTGAAAGAATGGCTTAGAAGTGCGGATGCTTACGGTAACCACGACAGGGTGATTGATTGTGTGGCCCTCGAGCAATTCTATCGTGTGTTGCCTGAAGATGCCAGACTCTGGCTTCAGGACAGAATGAAGGGAACAGACATTGACAAAGCTGCTGAGCTAGCTGATGAGTATTATACGCGAAGGAATTTTCAGTTGGATCGCGAGGATACAAAAGAGAAGAGGGACTCCTCAAGGCGGCTTGCTGCTCAAAATGCAGCACAAAAGATGGCTCCGCCGCGTGACGAATTCAGTCAGGGAGCGACTAACAATGAGAGGGAAAGGAGAAAGCCAGGAGAGGCACCTGAGTCGACAGCAAGTGCGAGGGAACGCGTCGACACCGGTCGAGCTTTCGAATCAAAACGACCAATTGTATGCTACAATTGTAAAAAGGAGGGTCATATCTCATCTAGCTGTAAGCAAAAGTTTGTTTTCGCTGGCATTCGCGAGTCGGACGAGAACTTGAAGTTACTCGAGCCTTACATGCGCGAAATTGTGGTCAACGGAAAGAAATGCCGGGCACTCCGTGATTCAGCTGCGACGATGGACGTAGCACACCCATCTTGCATCTCCCCTGGCGACTATACTGGCGAATGCGCCTGGATCAGACAGGTTGCAGAAGAACAAAGTGCCTGTTTGCCAATTGCTGCGGTTGTTCTAGAGGGAAGTTTTGGAAAATTGCGCACTGAGGCGGCCGTGAGCCCTAATTTGCCCCAAGATTTTCCGTACCTTTTTTCCAACAAATCAGAGCAGCTCCTTAAAGAAAAGGGCCAGTCATTTTCATCTCCCCTCGCGTGCATGGCACTCACGCGATCGCGGTCCCGCGCTCTCGCGGGGAGACTTGAGGTCTCGGTTTCGAACGAGGAGGCGGTCGAGCGTGAGACAACTCCCCAGGGAGACTCGGGCCAAGAGGCGACTAGTGTATCACAGGACATCGAAGACAGTAGGGCTCCGGATACGGTATTGGCTGCCGAACGCGACGAGCCAGTGGAGGTGGATGAAAGCAGGGCGCTTCAGGAGAGCGTTCAGTCGTCCCTGCTTGGTCCAACATCCACTTGTTGGGAAGAGCTCAGTAAAGTAGACAGAAACACACTCGTCACTGCGCAGGCAAGTGATGATACCATTAAGAATCTGCAGCCTAACGGGAAAGAAGGAGTAGCCCGAAAGAACATCTCATTCTACACGAAGGCAGGGCTCATGTATCGAAAGTATCGGGACGCTGAGGGTAGAACGTTCGACCAGCTTCTAGTGCCAGAGAAGTACCGACGACAGTTTTTAGAACTGGCGCACGGAAATGCCTGGGCGGGCCACCTTGGCATCAAGAAAACAAAGGCGAGGCTCGCACAGGATTTCTATTGGCCTGGATGCTGGAAAGATGTAGAAAACTTCGTACGATCGTGCGACACGTGTCAGAGAGTAGGCAAATCTACTGACAAACGGAAGTCCCCGATGAAATTAGTGCCTGTTATCACAGAGCCGTTCCGGAGGCTCGTAATTGATATTGTTGGCCCCCTTCCAGAGTCCCGTTCCGGTTGTCGCTACATTTTAACTGTTCTGTGCGTGGGAACGAAATTTCCCGAAGCGGTTCCGCTAAAAGAGCTCACCTCTCCCTGCATTGTGGACGCACTTTTGTCCATTTTTGCTCGCGTTGGCTTTCCAGCCGAGATTCAGAGTGACAATGGGAGCGTATTTACCAGTTGTCTCACAACAGCGTTTTTTGAACGCTGTGGAATAAAAATAATCCACAGCTCTATAGGACATCCACAGTCTAACCCCGTGGAGAGGATGCATGCTGTACTCAAGCGAGTTCTGAGAGCTCTTTGCTTTGAGCATAACAAAGATTGGGAGGCATGCATACCCGCGGCACTGTTCGCCATACGGTCCGCTCCCCACGAGACAACGGGATTCAGTCCCGCCGAGCTTGTCTGTGGAAGAAACTTAAGATCTCCATTTCGGCTATTGAGAGACTCGTGGGAAGGATATGAAGAAGACCCACGCGTAGTCAGCTACGTTTTAGATCTGTTGGAAAGACTATCTAAAACCAGAGAGCTAGTTGAGGAAAACATGAAGGCGGCTCAGAGTTTAGCGAAGACTTACTACGATAAGTTGTCCCGGAAGCGCACGTTCAACATCGGCGACCAGGTAATGCTGCTACGACAGTGTAAAAAGAACAAAATGGACATGCAGTGGGAAGGGCCAGCTAAAGTAATGTCTAAGCTTTCAGATACAAACTACGAGGTAAAACTGGGCCGAAAAAAAGGTAAGGTTTACCACAGTAATTTAATGAAGCCTTACATCCAGCGCCATGGCGTGGTTAACATGACACTAAATGCGGCGAACGAAGTGGAGACCGACCTCTTAAGTTTTCCACGTGAAAGCGACGCGCCAGCTAACAGGCTCGCACAGCTTATTGCCGAAGAGCAAAGTCTCACGGAGAGTCAGCGTGATGATCTCACGAAAATAGTTAGAGACTACGCAGACGTGTTTTGTGACAAACCAGGGAAAACCTCTTTGGTAGAGCATGATATTCAGTTATCAAGTGAAGAACCGATCTCTAGCAAGGCTTACCGCGTATCGCCGAGGCAAAGAGAGATCATGGAAGCCGAGATCCGCCGCATGCCATGCCGGAACTGCAAAGTGGTTCGGTGGAGGAAACGACGTTATCCTCGGACTGCACGGTTCTCCTGCACAGAAGGCGGCGCTGGGAGGGGGGGGGGGGAGACAGTTCGTCGAAACAGGGCTCGATCTTGTGAGGCGTGCTTCCGAACCAGGAACATGTCTGTGGCACAACAATATATAGATCCCTCCCCCCCCCCCCACACACACCTTCATAAAAGTGGTGCTATTATGGAGGCCATACCACTAGATTGTGTTTAATGCATCCACGTTTACGTGCTCCTCTGCCCTTTCTCTTATTTATTTCTTGCTCTCCACCGAACATAACAGTACAAAACGTACCAACGCACCAAAGGAAAAGAAATATCCACCTCACTCTTTCATCATCAATCAACCTAGAACGCGCTATAGCAAAGCCACGTACTTCCTAAAAACCCTTCAAGAGGATCGGGTTTGCCTGCGTGCGGGGAACTCAGGCGTTTACTGGTCGAGTGTGCATATCATAGGCGTAAAGCGGGACGAGCGTGCCTGTCCTGTCACCCTGTACGCGCACCCTGTACACCAGTGGATGAAGCGTGTAGCTCAAACACTCTACCACCACACCCGTTCCCACCCGCAAACCAGCACTCAGTGTTTTCGCGTGCAGCCACCATTCCATGTTCAATCAAAAGGGGTCGTAATTAACGACCACTGGTTGACGTGCGCTTTTAATGCATAAATCATGTCGGCTTAGTCTGAGTGGTGAACAAGCGAATTCGTTCGCTCGATGCGTTCGGCAAAATATATATATTTTTCTTATTTTTGGCGTACGCATGGCTAGCCACGTGAAGGAATAGCCACACCTTTATTCGTACGGGCCTCTTCTTTTTGGCTTGCCCCGACGCCCTCCGGGAACGTTTGAGGTAGCACTCTGTCTGTGTGCTGCGTGCACGTCGGGCATGGCTGGCTTCGCGGTTGCTCCACTCGCGCCAGATGACGGCGGCTTTGTTTTCTTTAAACGTGAGGGAAAAACTCACGAGATGTTTTTCCAGGTGCATGACTGACTATAACTGCATGAAATCAGAAGCGAGAAAGTAAAGGTTAAAAAAAATGGCAGCATATCCACGGAGTGAATGATGGAGAGTGGGGGCCAAGCATTCTTCCGTCCATTCGTTCTTGCTTTCGTCCGTCCATGCGTCCGTCTGTGTTACCGTCCATGCGTCCATCCGCCCGTCCGTGCGTGCGTCTGTTCGTGCGTCCATCCTTGCGTTCGTCCATGCAGCCGCCCCTGCGTCCGTTCATGCGTCCATCCATGCATCTGTCTATGTCTCCGTTCGTCCATCTATTCAACACTCCATGTACCACCATCTCGCATCTTTTCATCATATATTCCCCATACAGAAGCACCGCCATCCAGCGGACATTCCAAGGACTAAACGAGAGGTGCCACACGCACATTTTTCTACGGCTTGCGCTTCGTGTCTAATTCCCCCCTTTAACCACCTCGAGTTCATGGTATATACTAGTTCACTGTCTTCATGGCACTGCGGCCCAACGCTCGCTAGACCTTTCTAAAACTAAGGAGGTTACGGCCAGCGAGTGTAACGTAGCAACCTTTTCCTGTCAGATAGTGCTCAATGTACATGCCAATGGCTGCTAATGGGAAATGAGAGACAGGAGAATTCGGCTTTTACTTTCTTACGGCTTGCGCTTCGTATCTACTTCCCACCTTTAACCACCTCGAGTTCATGGTATAAACTAGTTCATTGTATTCATGGCACTGCGGCTCAACGCTCGCTAAACCTTTCTAAAACTAAGGAGGATACACCCAGCGAGTATAACGTAGCAACCCTTTTTTGTCAGATAGTGCTCAATGTACATACAAATGGCTGCTAATGGGGAATGAGAGACAGGAGCATTAACTTTCAGTTAACGCGCACTCCACGAACTTTTTATTGTTAAACAAATCAGAGGCAAAATCTCCCACCGGTGCCACTTTGCAGGTCAAAATGCAACACTGGTTACACACTACGACTACGACTACGACAACGAGGGACGAACGGGTACCGCTTTAAGGAGCTTCGCCTCTAAAATATTCTGGGAGCCCTTGCCTAACGAGGAAATTGAAGACAAGGAAAGATTTAGGTCTGTGTGCCTGACCTACTAATTTTTCTTCGACCCTTTCAGGGTCAAAGTTTTTTGCGGAATAGATGCCAAAACTGTGCAATTTTTATTGCTGAAACAACTTAAGCGTGCATTCTATTTAATATATTCTCGAATTTTTATCACTGTGACGTGCAAAAAATCACTTTGTGTTGTTCCATACACAGATTTTTTTTTTTCATGGTTGCATCAAACGAAATCCTATACAAAAGTACTTCTACGATTTTTATAAAAAATAATAATTCATTAAAATAAATGTAGCCCCCGGGACAAGCAAATGTAAGCGCTCCAAAGTACATATCCGGTAAAAAAAATGTTTTTGTTCTAACACAGCACACTAAGGAATTGTCAACTTCCATCCGATCCTAACCATCTCACCACACGCGCTTTCGAGATGTCACTCCTTCATCATTATTCGAGTCAGAACTCGTAAGTAAATCCTCGTATGATGAGCTGAAATTCAACGAAACAGATTCGCCACTCAGAAATAACCGCATAATCGCTGCTCGACTCACTAGCAGCAGAGCAATCTGATTGATTGATTGATATGTGGGGTTTAACGTCCCAAAACCACCATATGATTATGAGAGACGCCGTAGTGGAGGGCTCCGGAAATTTCGACCACCTGGGGTTCCTTAACGTGCACCCAAATCTGAGCACACGGGCCTACAACATTTCCGCCTCCATCGGAAATGCAGCCGCCACAGCCGGGATTCAAACCCGCGCCCTGCGGGTCAGCAGCCGAGTACCTTAGCCACTAGACTACCGCGGCGGGGCAGCAGCAGAGCAATCTGCATGCGCTGCCATGGCGTAAGCGCGAGTGAGCGCGCGGAAAAACGCTCCATGGTTGTGCGCCCGATCGGGCAGCAAAACGAGGCGAAAAGCTATAATGCGCCTTATCGCTAACGAGACGCAGTTTTTCGAGTTTCCAAAACTCTAGAAACGCAACCGTGGTGGCGTCGCTTGTGTAATTTAGCACCGCACGGAAACATGTAATTGCTCCTACTAAAACTTCTACTCCTACTCCTACCTCGGGAACCAATAAATCAGGGAGGCACGAGTGGTCACACTATTTGAGGAATTGGAAACAATGCAGCAGTCAGCATTGCGGATGCGAACCCGAAACCAGCCACACCGCGCGCGCGCTTTCGAATGTGAAAGTGGGAGCCATCACGCTGCTTTGGATAGCAAAAAAAAAAGAAAAGATATTGGCTTCTGAAAAAGATTACGCGCATTGCCGAAGCGTGGTAGCACGTTCCAGGCAAGAGAAATGATCGATCCAGAGTGTACCGCGGGCGCGGTCGAACGTGTGAGCGTAAAGCCACGCGAACGACTTCCAACGCGCTACTTTGAGAAGCATAAAAAAAAGGAAATAGCGAAGAGACATGGACGCATGAAATAAAAAAATAACATTGTCCCGAAGCATGACAGCACATGCCAAGAAACAAAATATCGACAACGGTGCGTGTTTTCGACGAGCGGAATCGTGCGAACGCTTTCGGGTGCCCAAGTGGTTGCCGGGTAACTGCTTTGCGAAGCAAGAAAAAAAAAACATTTGAGAAAGAACAGTGCATGAAACAAATTTCACGTATTCCCAAAGCGTGGCAGCACAAGCTTAAAAGGCATGCTAGCAAAGCCATAGCATAGACTACACAGTGTGGCAAGCGGATGTTGAAGAGGCGTCAGCAGGATGTGATGGTGTCACGGTAAGGTTGAAGGAAAGGAGGAGGGCGAAGAGTAAAGCATAAAATAGAGAAAAAAGACAGAGACAGAAAAAGAGAAGCAGAGAAAGAGAAAAAATATTTGAAAGAAGGAGGGGAAAACGAGATCTATGTATGTAGAGAGAGAAAAAGACGAAAAGAAAAAAAAATGGAAAGAGTAATAAAGAGAATGAAATAGGAAGATACAGAAAGATTCATAGAAATGAGCAGTGACAGAAAAGTGACACGAAAGAAATAAAGAAGAGAAGAAATAAAATCGAGGAAGAAAGAAAAAGGGGAAGGAAACGAAAAAAAACTGAAAAACTTAGCAAAATAGCAAAAGCCAGGACTAATAGGTGCCTATCAGCACCGCTGTTTCTTTAATATATGGTGCTTCAGTGCCAGTTACGCTCTATTCTTTTTTTTCTTCCTTTCACCTTTATTTTTTTCGTCCTGTCTCTCTTTCTCACCTCCGAACGCTCTATCCTAACTTTATATTTTATCCATGCTGAGAGTTGTAACTTCAGCAGCACGCTTCACAGTAGAACTATTTAGTTGCTATGCATGCAACAGTGATGGTCGCGGGTTTATATCCTGGTAAGAATGAAATGTAGTCACGTGGAATGACAAGTAACCTCTGCAAGCGATCAGATTGCCGTATCAGAAAAGGATGATGAACGACAAGCCCACGATCGAAAGTCAAACAGTTGTTAGAAAACTGTGCATGCAAATATACGCACGTAACCGATGCATTTTCGAGGACCGCAGTTCTTACTTTCGCGGGCACCGGGGTTTTAGCCTATGATGCCGACGTATGAGTGTAATGAAACTTTCGCTTAAAGAGGTGAGTAAAGTGCCTGAATTAGAACGAAAGCATCATCTCACATAAAGCTTTGTAATATTCCTCATCAATATATTCTGTAAAAAAAAAGAGACCTTTAGCACTGGTCGCTGAAAGAAGTGAGAGTATCTGGGCATATACAATAGTGCTACATTTATACGGTGGCAAACAGAGCACACATCAGTTTGGTTCCCCTGTCTTTCCTCTTCTTTCCTCTTGCCAGTATCTGCGTATTACAGCCATTGTCATCACAGCATGCCCGACAGCTGCCATTCCACAAGATGGGGCTGTAGAAAAAGATAGATATGTGGGATTTAACTTCCCAAAACCACCATATGGTTATGATAGACGTCGTAGTGGAGGGCTCCGAAAATTTCGACTACCTGAGACTAAAGAAAAAAGGTCAAGGTATGAATAAGAAAAGTTAATAACAAAAGAGCGGACAAGGTGACTTAGAAAAAAGAAAAATAGTAAAGTAACTACAACTGCTAATAAAGTGTCAAATTTCTCCATGATGCAGCAACTCTATACGATAATCTTATCATTCATTATATCATTCACAAATGGTGTTTTCCCTTTCTTCTTCATTATAATTAGTGGCTTTAAAAAGAAGATGACTCACTTTTTTTAATAACGTGAATTTGTACGGTGTAAGAGCAGTTTGATATATACTGAATTCGAAGAGCCACATGCGAGTTTTGAAAAAGTTAACGTAAATGGAATTTTTGGCAAAAAAAAAGAAGCTGTGGCAATCGGGCTTCTTAAGACGCTTGGGAAACGGCAGTGACGTCATCCTCGCTGTGTTCTGTTATCTGCAACAGCAGCAGTGCTGAAGCGTGCTTGCTCGATTAGCTTCAGCAACGCAACGTCAAGAGTCAGTCATGGAGCCCATGGTTGAAGATACGAGAGACGCTTCCTTATGTAACACTCGGCTCTTTGTCGTTATCCCAGATATCGTAATCCAGCTGCAAAGTCAACTGGCTATAGCCTCCCTGTCCTTCCTCCTTCAATCCTCCATCAGCTTCACTATACTTACTTGAGAATTTGCCACATAAACAGTGCTCTCGTTCTGATCGCTGAGCAGCGGAAACCTTCAGCGCGTCTCCGCCAAAGGAAACGAAGATGACGTAGGTCGCCTCGACCACACTTTCAGCGTGCTCGGGTGAGCAGAGGAAGACGAATGTCTTTCTTTTTTTTTCTTCGCGTATTCTAAAGCTTTCATTGCAGCCGCTGCAGAAAAATAATATGATATCGTCGACAATAACGTCGGTCCTTGCTAACTACGCAGTTTTATCGAATTGTAAAGCCTTTTCAGCTTCCTTATATTAAGAACACCTCATGGAATAATGCGTGCTTGTTATTTTTATTGGTGTACTCGTTTAATGTTCACCTAAACGTGTCTCTACAACTTGTGTGACATCAGGTTTTTTTTAGTGTGTTCTTTACTATTCCTATCATGTCCAACATACTGAGCAAGACGGACATGTATCAAATAACTAAAATGCGCTAATTAGGTACAGATAGTTATTGCGCTAACGCATTTTGCTTTTTGTCTTGGCGCGGTGTTTCTTCACTGACACAGATCGCGCAGCCTTTCGAAAAAGTGGGAAACAGACCCTGCTGGCTTTTCTTATCCCCGTTTTTTTTTTTTCGTTGCCACAAATATACTTGTAAACGAAGGCCGCTTAAAAGCACACGTCTTCACCTCGTATTACTTCTTCAATATTTATTTCGGCTCAAGAGCATTACACCCAGTTACCCCCTTCATCGCTTTCTCAAAATTAGGATGTGATGAGGGGAGTAAATATTCGAAGTGGAAATGAAGCGATAATGTTGTGGAAGTGTGTACGTGATTGTGTGGGGGGGAGGGGGGCAACTTTTATATATTATATTAGAAGAACCCAATGTCAATGAATCGGAAAAAAAAAACCAAACGAAGTTCGAATTCTTGTAGAAGGAAATCACCGGATACCATGAAGTGGTGTATGAAACGTCAAGTTCCCCATCGTCAAGTTCACGATGACAGCACTGCTTCGGAGCAGAGGGTAAAAGAACAAACATCGCAAAAGACAAGCGCTATTGTCCGGTGCTGGTAGCGCTTGTCGGGCGATGTGTGTGTTCTTCAATTCCCCATGCCCAATTCTCGCTGTGCTTTTTTTTTACATTTAGGAACCTACTAGCCCAGCAGAAAATTCTCTTCTGGTTCATGTATGTTTGCTCTCAAGAAGAACGGCTATTTGGGCTAGTTGGTTAAATTCTATGGTAATAATGGTTGCAGTGCAAGCACGAAGGTGCTAGAAGAAACGTGAAACGAAAGGCGAGGCAAGGAAAGCGCTCGTGCTGTCCTCTTTGCTTTCCTTGCCTCGCCTTTCGTTTCACGTTTCTTTTAGCACCTTCGTGCTCGCGCTGCAATCCTTATTACTATGTTTGCTCTCAATTTTTTGCACCGCTCGTTCAGGATGATTATCCTAGTTTTGTTTATTTTATTCTAATTTGTTTTGTTTTCTTTTTTTTTAACTCACAGCTAGCAGCAATAAAGGAGGAGAGTATCATATGCCGCCCTAAAAGAGCCGCTAATGTTCTTTTTAATAAGACTTTGATTTTTAAAAAAAAACATATTTTCATCAAGGAAGTTGCTAACAAGATTTTTATTCATGGAAGCTTCCGCGCGAATTGTGATAGCATCCGGAGAAATATATCCGTCAGCATCAGCGCCTCTAAAGGGAAAAATGGAAGGCCCGAGAGCCTTCATCGATACTGGCGACAACAAAATTGGTGCGCAAGCAGACAGCTGTTTTTTTTTCTCTTTTACTTTCCTTCTTATGACATCGAAAGAACAAGGTGTTTCAAAAGGATCGACATAACTGGGTCATCGATTACCTCGTGCTTTTCCTATAGCCCGGCCTTATCGCATGGTGCACACGCAGAGATTTTCCCCAGACCCGCATTATGTGCGTCCAACCTATTTTGGGGAAGTGCCACCCTCCCCGCTTTGCCGTATACTTCAGACAGTCCCACCAAGAAATGCGCGGTTGCTGCGAGTATATTATTTATTTGTTTTGTATGTGTTTATTTATTAATATAATTAAAGTTTATTTATTTGTTACGACACGCAGAGCGTCTTTAGGTATTACATCGGGGGGATGAGGAAAAGGCAGGTAATTGAACAACTGCACAGCGGCAAGTTGTGTAATTCACAAAAGAAAAGCAAAACTGCTGCGGCTTGCTGGTGTAAGCATATGAGGGCAACCAACCTGAATTTTCTCCTTTACCTTCAATTTTACGGTGACAGAAATGAAAACAAAATAACGCCTAAAACTTCTCAATCACGATGGTGTCGTCAGTTGCTTGCTTCGTCTAGCTTCAAAAATAGGCTCTTTTTTTTTCTGATAATGAGAATGTCTACCTTCTGGCGGCCCGTCTTTTTTAGATTTTTTAAATTTTGAACGTTGATAACTCAGCGATAGATTTAGAGCATTATAGACTACTTCAAGACTGAGCATATAAAAGAAGTTCTATAGTGCACAACATTGATTTTTGTAGGTTGTCGTATACTGGCGACGTTAATGGTGCCGCATCTTTTGTTCGGTTCAAACTGATATGGTGCATTACGGCGCCAAAATGTAGTTATCGCTTTCTTATAAGGCATCTTTATCGCAGAATTATAAACACCTTGACAGGTATAAATGTGATTCTGGCGTAGGCCTTTTTCCTACGCACACAATTTTACCACACTTCCCTGTGGTTAATGCATCAAGGCTTCAGCAGAATGCGCCCCTCGTTAAAATGCTTTCTTCTTTTTTCCTGGTCGAAATTTATGTGTAGTGAGTAAAAAGCAGCCACAAATGGTTGAAAAAAAAAGAAATGTCTATAAATCCTTCGAATAAAATTTACTCTCGCCTATACTTTTCCTTCTCACTTCTCCCTTGCTTATATTTGTCATTTGATTCAAAACCTCTCAGCAAATAGATATATTTTGCGCTATGCCACACCCTGGAAACAGGTTAGTTCCCGGTTATATTCTCAAAGCAGCGTAAACAACGGCTCTATATGTAAGCTTTCTTTTTTGTTGTTTTTAGAAAAACTTGGCTTACCATGTGCCTTTATGCTGCACAGTCGTAATTACGACAAATATATCTGTCACGAATCTTCGTCTATGTTGAAGACTTTCCGCAAAAATGGTCATTTCTCGAATGCCAGTTTGCAAATGATGGATCGTGACGCGCATGTAACATAAAAAATAGAAGAAGTGGAAGGTCATCACTCTGCACTTCCTCGACATATGTAGAATCAACAGCAAGCGCTTCAAGGCAACATTCAGTAGATCCGTAGTGTTCTATGCACAGCTGCAAAAGTGATCGAGCCTAACCTAAAGGCGAGAGTACTTGAGTAGACTTGTCAAACAGAAATAAATTGGCCCTATTTTTACTATAGCAGCGTGCCGATCATTGCACCAATTCTGAGCCGCTGTCTTAGACAGGATCTCAGATGAAATCGATGTTTTAACAATGTTATAGGAGCACTCCAGTGTGTCAGTAGCATTCTGTAAACTGACGTGTCAATGTTTTCTATTTTGGTCGAAAAAAAAAATTAATTTGCAGCGTCTGGCCGCGTAAATTGCTGGTTGCAACTTATACGAAGTATAAAGCTAAAAGTAAAAAAAGCCATGAAACTAGAAAAAAGCCTTGTAATTTATATGAGTTAATTTACAATATATGAAGGCAAAAGGGGGGGATAAAAGAGAGAATGCCTGTCGGATCTACACACGCACGTTGTCTTTTCTTTTTTGTTTCTTATTCAATGCTCACTCTGTTGCGATTGGATTGACTTTAATTACCTTTAATCTTGGGGCACTGCACCTAATGAGATTTTAGCACCTCTGGCGAAAAAGTGCAACCTCGCTTGCACTTCGTTTCGCAATTCTCTTTGATCCTCGTTCGCTTCTGTTCTGCCGTCTGGCTTCCTACGGATTCTCGAGGGATGCGAATAGGGCGTGCGAGTAGGTTGAGAAGAGGGATAGAGGAAAAGCAACCTACGAGAAACCCGCTGGATGAAAAAAAATAAAAAACGAGAACTAAAGTCGCGCGAGCGAAACTGCCGGCGAGCGCACATTTCGCATCGGGAAACCCGAAGAAGTAGACCGCTTAATCGAGCGTCATTTAAGTGTGTCGAATGCTTTTCTGCATAGCTTTCACGCATGTGTTTTGCTTTACCGTCTCCGAATTTTTCTTTTTTTTTATTCGAAGCATAAGCAAAGCGCGCACTTTATACTCGGTAGTGCGATGGTTCACGTAATTGTGTCGGAGCGAAAGAAAGAGAGAGATGGAGGGAGATGGATAACAAAGAAATTCAGAAGAAGATCGGAAAACGGTTAAAGAAAACTAAGTAACTAGGCAAAAATAAAAGGGGTTCAGGAAATAGATTTCTTCTGACGTATCGTATATATGAGGGTCACGCCTGTTTAAAGTCTATTTCAAATCGAATACTTACTACGTTCTCAAGGAAAAAATAAATAAGGCTAGGTGTCCAGGTTTCGGAGATATCAGAATAAATCACAGATTGTATGGTTCAGCACGAAGCCCGTGTTTGCGTTGACAGGAGTCCTGCGGCACAGCTAAGGCTCAGTGGGTGGCTGTTGAGAGTCGACCGTATTTGTTGAGGTTGTTGAGCATTCATGGTGCACTGTCTCACCACAAGGGCAAATGAGTGAATGCTGTAGCGAAAAATGTCACACTAAGAATGAGAAGGAGCTCTAAACTTGAAGCTCACTCCTCAAGCAGAAGGACCAGCCAAAAAGAACATACACGAACGAGGGCAAAGTAACATTTTCACAGCTCGACCCATCAAGGGGGATGCTACAACACCAAGAAGGGCGCAGGAAATGAACGCACAAGTTCATACAGGGTGAGAGTAATCTGAGAATAACAATTTCTCGGTGTAACGCCCCAAAACCACGACGTTATTGTTGTGATGGATTTTATTACTCCTAAAAGACGCTTTTATTACTCCCGATGGCCTGTACGAGCTTACGGTTTTTTTTTATTGAAATAGAAAATAAACGAAGGAGTTTTTGTCGCCGTTACTTGGCGACGGCTACCCCTTTCCACTTAATTGGTACAAATTTTTTTACTTATCACCAGCAACATTTAAAAGATCTACAGATACAGATCTCTTAGGGATTAAATGGCAATCTTGTTTTGTATACTTTGACGGCGTGTTGATCTAATCAGACACGTTTGAACAACCTGTACAGCGTCTGCAAGCAGTTGTAACAGCTTGGCTTTCTCTGAAACCCGAGAAGTGTCATTTAGCACACGAACAACTAAATTTATTCGCCACTTAGTGATCCATGCCTGGATCCACCCCGATTCTGGGGAAATGAGCACCGTTGCCGCATTTTTCGTATCAACAAACAAGCGTTATCTACGTACATTTTTCGAGGCGCTGTGTGTAGCACACGCGCTTCATCAAATATTTTTTTTCGGATTGCCGGCGGTCCCCTCAATTTACTTACGAAAGGAAGCACCCCCATTTGTTTGGTGTCAACAGGGCCACGCTTTCGACATCATCCAAAACCATGTGCAGTCCCGCGTGTGCTCGGTAACTTTCACGAAAACTCTGACAGGAAGGCGCACACTTACACCGGCAACGGCGGACCAGGAACAGTGTTTATTCAGTTGTGCAATGGCGTAAAACGTGTGATTGCACCTCCGAGCAGAACATTATCACCTGCGGAGAGACGTAATTCTGCAATAGAAAAAGAATGCTTAGCTGTTGTCTCGGTCATACTTGTAAGGTCACGCATTTACGGTAGCTAGGGGCCACCATTCTCTCTGCCTGCTCACGAATCTCAAAATTCCCTCAGATCATCGGAAAAATGATGGAGCCTTTGGATACAGAATTTGACGACTCTGTTATACACACTTCAGTGGCGCAAACACACCAATGCTCACTCTCTTTCCCGTGCTCAGTCGGTAAGGCCAACACTGAGCTTGGTGATGAAATACACTTTTGTTTCGGCCATGCAAGCAACCAGCTTGTCGCAGCAACAAAGGGAAGACTTGAAGCTCAGCCCACTCAATGGCTACTTTAAAATGCCCTAATCCAACATTTGTCGTAGTTTTCCACGCTTGCTAGCCTCTTTTAGGGGCGAAGCTCCTAAAGGCGTGGGTCTGCCCACCCCATGTATGTATGTATGTATGTATGTATGTATGTATGTATGTATGTATGTATGTATGTATGTATGTATGTATGTATGTATGTATGTATGTATGTATGTATGTATGTATGTATGTATGTATGTATGTATGTATGTATGTATGTATGTATGTATGTATGTATGTATGTATGTATGTATGTATGTATGTATGTATTGATATGCCCGGGGAGGGGTTGAGGCTGCCACCCAGGATCCGGCGAAGGACGACTCTTGCGACGCGTCTCACGAACAAGTAGAAGATGCGTTTAATTTACATATTTGTAAGAGAAGTACATTGCAACGAGAGCGTACTGACGCGCCTTTCCATCACAAGGGCCCAGAGCGCACTCGAGACGAGCGGGCCAGCGAAGTTCAGAGAGAGAGCTCAGCGCACTCCCGACACGCTCCTTTTAGCCGTCCGTGCACGCGCTAGACGCCGACTGCGTACAGCCAACACTACCTAGACTATTCAACACCACCTAGTCAATAGTCTAGGTGGTGTTAATCAACACCACCTAGACTATTCACAAGGCCCGTTCATACCCCTCTCTCCAGACGGCATACGTCACGCTAGTTGTCCGATGTTATGACCGGCACAGCAAGGAGGTGGCTTGCAAGGGACGCTCATCGGCGTAACGGTCAAACGCTGTCCGCGTCCTGCAGGAACGCGGGAGGCGTCTGTGTGCACCGCAGGAAATGCACATCAGCGTCGCTGGGACACACAGTCGCCGTCTAGCGCGTGCACGGACGGCTATAAAAGGAGCGTGTCGGGAGTGCGCTGTGCTCGCTCTCTGGACTTCGCTGGCCCGCTCGTCTCGAGTGCGCTCTGGGCGCTTGTGATGGAAAGGCGCATCTGTACGCTATCGTTGCAATGTACTTCTCTTGCAAATATGCAAATTAAACGCATCTTCTACTTGTTCGTGAGACGCGTCGCAAGAGTCGTCCTTCGCGGGATCCTGGGTGGCAGCCTCAACCCCTCCCCGGACATATCACCGACTGTCCAGTGGCCGAGGACGTGTCGCTCAGGTGGTGGTGTTGGTCACCCTGCGCACTTTTTTACCCCGAACGGCGGACAAGCCACGACAGGTTTGCCTTTCATCGCTACCTGCTTCGCTGGTTAGAGTGCGTTAGGCTTGCTGCTGCATCGCACTGCTCTGAGTCTTCGTCTGTTCCCACGTGTCCTATTTTATTGGTGTTGTATTTGTGAGTATGTGATTACACATCGATCAGTGCGACATGGGACGTTGTTGTGTTCCCTGGTGCCGCGGCAATTATGACAGTGGTCCCAAAGTGCGTGTTTTCGCATTCCCCAAGAATGAAGCTCGGAAGAAGTCTTGGATAAAAGCCATTCCGCGAAAGGATTTCACACCAAGCATACACTCCAAGGTGAGAAACTGCTGAAGTTTGTTGTCTTACCGGCTCTATCGCATTACTGGCGTTCTGGCTCTGTTACTGTTGAACGGAGCGAGTATCGTGAGTGGTGATGGTAGTTTTGTCGCGCTTCAGGCAGGGCAGTGCGGTAAAATAGAACAGAAATACTCAGGCTCGTGTCAAAGTTCCCATTAGCCCGTTTCGTATGAAAGTAATGAAGTCACTGTTATGCTTGGCGCAGGTCTGTGAACTCCACTTCCTCGAGGCTGACTTCATCACAAAGCTGTCACATTTCGACGCAGCGTCGGGACGGACATTGACAGTCGACAGCGAGAGTGTGCCTAGTGTCAGATGCTATACCATCGGTGTTTCCGAACTGTCCGTCCTACCTGAGCACGAATCGCAATCGTCGAGAATATCCTGTCTCGAAACGAGCTCGAATGAAAGACGAGGCCTTGAGCAAAGCGATTAAGGACTCTATATGCGCAAAAAAAGCGAAGACGAGAGAAATGCTGTGTCCTCTTTCGAACACTTAAGAGGCGAGCTTTCTGCTGTATGCAGTAATGATTTCTGAACCATCAAGGCCAACGATCGTTGGGTGATGTTTCTCCGCATCGAAGATAATCCTTCACCGCACGTGAGGTTTTCCGCCACTGTGCTTGCTGATCTCTCACTTGCAGTCTCAGCAGGTATGATCAAGCTGGTTTCATTACCTTGCGGAGGCGCAGTTCCAGACGTAGTGCGCGACATCCGGACGTTGTCCTCACTGCTCCAGCAGCTGGAAAACCACATGACTGAGACCCCTGAAGTTGCAAGTCCGTCGAGAACAGCGTCAGTGTTGCAGCATATCGGCTCCTTATTGAATGAACTGTCCCAAGACAGTGACACGACCGAAGAACACAGTGCTTTGTTTCGTTTGCTAAATGAGCAAATAGCTCTCGCACTCGCTGCCCCCATTCGTCGCTACAGTGCTGAAACATTAGTGTTTTCTAGCATCCTCCACTTCATATCTCCGCACGCCTATAACTTTGCCAGATCAGCGTCGACGTTGACTTTACCCCATCCTTCAACCCTGCGCCGCATTTGTTTCAAATATGGAGGAGCAAAACGAAGCGAACTTCCTCTCCTACATTCGAGAAAGAGTGAAGTGCATGCAGCCGCACGAAAAGATGGTGACGCTAATGGTTGATGAAATTCATATCAAGCCATACTTCGATTATAAAGGGGGCAGCATAGTTGGATCTGCAGCCCATTCTCAAGAGGCAGCCACAACCGCTCATGTTTTCATGCTTCAGTCGCTCTTGTCATTAAACAAAGATGAGCTTCTCATTCTTCCTGTTGCTAAAATGACCGCCGAAATTTTACATGAGTTCTGCAAGAAAGTAATTTTATAAGTGGAATCTATGGGCCTCAGGGTCATTGCTGTAATTACCGACAACAATTCCCTCAACCGGAAAATGATGTCGTTTTTCTCAGAGAAACAGGAAGTAAGCATTGTATATCCTCATCCAGCCGACAACAATCGGCCTCTGTTTTATGTCGTAGACCCTGTGCACATACTGAAATGCATCAGGAACAACTGGATGAATAAAGAAAACGAAGAAATATGCTTTTACTTTCCTGAAGTGAGCCTGTCAGGAATATTGCCCAACGGGCCGCCCAGAATGATAGCAGCATCATTTGAAGCCGTATGGCAGCTGTATGCACTGTAGCAGACATCGCTTCTCAAGCTTGGCTACAAGCTAAATTCCAAGGCAATCAATCCAACACCTATGGAGAGACAAATTGTGAAGTTGGTGTTAAATGTCATTAATCCGTTTGTATCAAACGCACTTGAGACGCGTGGCGATGCCCTTGAAACCACATGTGCCAGTTCAACAGCTCTCTTCATAAACATCATATCGACGTGGTGGAAAATCGTCAACGTGAAGACCCCTTGAAAAGGTCGCCGACTGAACGACACCCTTCAAAATCCAGTGAATTCTACGGTGGATCAACAGCTGGTTTTCCTTAGTGGCATGGTAGACTGGCTGGATGCTTGGAGCAGCGTCAACATGAACCGTGGCTGCTTGACTCAAGCAAGGGAAACACATTTTGCATTGAGACACACTTGCTACTCCCTTGTTGAGCTGTCGCGGTACTGTTTAGAAGAACTGAAGTTCAAGTATGTCTTGCTGGGAAAATTTCAAACTGACACTCTTAAAGATCGCTTCGGTCGCTACCGTCAGCTTGCTGGTGCACAATATCATGTTTCCGTGAGGCAGCTTCTGGAGTCTGAAAAGAAAATTCGTCTGCAAAAGCTGCTGATGCTTCCGCAGCCAGACATCAGCAGCGAAAGTGACACAGAAGTATCGCAACATAACTTCTCTGTTCACATCTCAAATGATTAAATTTCCAACCCGAAGCATGACATGGAGGTCGTTGCTTATATCGCTGGATATTGTGCTCATTCAGCTCTGAAGAAGATGTCATGCGCATTTTGCAGCAGCGTGCTCGTCCTGGAGAGCAGCAACATAGATGTGGAAGGTAACACAATGATTGACAACTTGTCAAGAGGAAGCTTAAAGTTTCCGCAGTCATGTACTGTGCACATGGTCATGGTGACAACGCTTGTTGTCGAAAAGCTCACCAAGGGAGAAAATGCAAAGGCGTTCCTCGCGTAGAACAACCAACGTGGCATTGTTAGCTCCATTACCACATCACTGCTAGGAGATGTTGAGCTGGAGACTTGTGAAAATGGCCATACCTCTGAGACTATCGTGTGGCATGTAGTGCGTGTTGCAACAAATGTCGCTCTGAACAACTTTTGTAGACTTCGAAATGACACCATCCAAAGCACCGCACAATAAAGGCAGCTGACAGAAAAATCAAAACCTTGAACAAGAATTGAGGTAGGATGGTTTTCACCTTTCGTCCTAATGATTGATTGATTTATTTGTGGGGTTTAACGTCCCAAAACCACCATTTGATCATGAGAGACGCCGTAGTGGAGGGCTCCGGAAATTTTGACCACCTGGGGTTCTTTAACGTGCACCCAAATCTGAGTACACGGGCTTTCGTCCTAATGAAACCACTTCTACAAATGCATTTCTGACTATTACAGTTTGATTACTAAAGTGTAAAGGCAGGCGTAAACAAATGCAGACCGCGCAGGAACAAGAAAAGAACATAAAAAGAAACACCGGCTTTCAATAAGTGCCCGCAGCAGATATAATGAGAACGAGTGGCGACGACGGCCGGGGTGCAGGTGGGCAACTAGCGGGACGTCACGCTCTCCCTGGAGGGGCCTTGTCAATAGTCTAGGTGGTGTTAATACAGCAGGCCTGCCGATGCGCGTTCCTCGCAGCGCGCCAAGAGATTTCCCGCGTTCCTGTGGAACGCGGACAGCGTATGGCAGGTACGCCGATGAGCGTCCCTTGCATGCCGGTTCCTTGTATTGCCGGTTATGACAGTATGTATGTATGTATGTATGTATGTATGTATGTATGTATGTATGTATGTATGTATGTATGTATGTATGTACGTACGTACGTGCGTACGTATGTATGTACGTATGTACGTATGTATGTACGTATGTATGTATGTATGTATGTATGTATGTGTGTGTGTATGTATGTATGTATGTATGTATGTATGTATGTATGTATGTATGTATGTATGTATGTGCGTGACCGCCTGCCTGCAGTTCCACCTTTGCCAACTGCCCACTGCCTCGTCCTTGCAAACATCCCACTACGCCCCATCACCGATCCACCACTTCACCGACCATAAAGCAAATACTCTTGAGAAGTAATCAATATGAAATGGAAGATGGTCGTGTACTCGTATCTAGGTGCGCATTAAATAACCATAGATTGTCCCACTGTGTTCATTCTTTGTTTGTACGTGACCGCCTATAGTTCCACCATTGCAAACTACCCACTACTTTGACCTTGCAAACATTCCACTACGCTCCATCATCGATCCACCACTTCACCGACCATAAAGCCATTATAGTAAAGGGGAAACGGAAGCGACGTATAACTACCACTCACGAATAATAAAATTCCCTGTATAAATATATACAGTGTTTGTCACATATTTGATGATGTAGTGGGCTGTATTCGTGGATGATTCAGGGTTTAGCGATGAAACCCTCCAGTGCTTCGCCCCACTCAACATCAAGGCACTGCCAAAGCTACCGTAGCTGACGTTGATTTTTTGTCTAACAGCATAACTCATCATCACGAGCGCGATTCATCGTAATAACTAACTGTAGAATAGCTTTCACCGCATAGATGCTGCAGGAAATGTTCAAGCTAACCGGCACAAACACAAACATCGTAAAATAAGGACTTATCACCCCCAGCTCCTATCAAACGGGCTGACTGAACAAGACGACTGCAGACACGCTGTCAATGTATGTAGCCAATGACAAAATCACTGGGACGATATCCTTCCTAACGTAAATTTAAGAGAGAGAAATTATACAACCATCCGTTTGGAGCATGAAGCCACAATATCAATTTTGCTTATAATTCTCTACGTCAAAAAAGTACAGCTTTCACACCATTGCAATGAGTTAGTGATTCAGAGGTCACGAAAATGCTTAACGCCATGCGCCTTATCGATAACCTGGTATTTTTGACACGGTTACTGCCTAGTTCCCTCAAAGCGCCAAAAGACCCAATACCTTGTGTGATGCCTTATACCCTTGTCACACGGGCAGAGAAAATCGCAGGCACCTCCTAATGCCTTCAGGTTGAATGTCGCTCGCGCGGTGCCACACGGGTTAATGAAATGGCACTCGCCCAAAGGCCATTCGTCACGTAATGCCATCACCAGAACTCATTCGACTGAGAAATGCGTACTCTTGATGGCACACCTGATGAAATAATTGTAAAAACGACATTTTATTCGACTTGAAGAAAACTTCTCACGTATTTAGTTTACACTAATCACTTAAGAAAGTGCTTAAAAATTTATCTTCAGCTCGTAGACGCTGTAAAATAAATGCGACAGGCGCCATTTTCTTTTTGCGCTACGCATCTGACTAGCTTTGGCTTAAGTTGCTACATGGTCGGTTGCAACGTTGTGAAACAAAGTAACGAACAAAATCTAACGGCAGCGTAATATGCTTATTTATACATTTAATTATTACCTGATATGTATGAGGCTTGTAAACGCTTGTTTATTTTTTATTGCTACTCACCCAATGCTCACAAAGAAAGTGCTCTGATCAACACCTTTAAGTCAAATGTCATTCGCTTTGGACGTGTAGAAGCACTGCCGAAAAAAATGTCGTTCGGGGACTAAGTGCCTTCGCTACCGAATGTCATTTTCTATGCTCGTGTGGCACGGGTATTATTCACTATCGCCAAACTGCAGAAGCACGCCGCTGCAATTTTCGTCTTGGATAAAATACCATCAACCCAGGCGATCAAGAGCAGGTCTGGAACCTCATGTGACTCTGGGACCTGTAATAAATGCGTCTGGGACATTACTTCGGCCCCTTCAAAGTTGTACAGTGACTTGGTGACGTAACCTACTAGGTTTCTCCACAAGCCACCTCAAAAAACTTCTATCGGCTTCCATGGACTGAAGTCATTTCTGTTTCTAGACTCTGACCTCAGACCGCTATGACTCAGTTATTTTGCGTTATGACATACTTATTTCACGTGTATCATACCCTTTTCCTTTATTTTTCGTTAGCCCTCTTATGCAGCATCGACATAATTTTTCCTTGGCACATAGAGTAATGACACATACGCTCGTTTATGAACGATGTGCCACGACACACGTTTGGGTATGAAGAAGATAATGTTACTGCTTCTTTGGTTGTGGGGAAGACATGTCGACTTTTGGCTGTCTGTCTTGTTTGCGAGACTATATTGTACTATATGCAGGGCTATTCTATGCTCTATCCTCGTTTTTTTCTTTTCCTCATCCGTTCTTATAATATCCTTACTCTAGATGGCTATCCTATGTCTTACCCTGTACCGTTGTCCTCTTCTCACTCTCAATGCCCATTTTCACCCCCTTGCCATATTACAGTACACATGTGCCCATGTGCTTCAAGTAATCGATGAATTCGTCCTCGTGCTGCCATTTGCTATCTTTTTTTTGATAAATGTATGTAAGGAGAGGTTGGTGCCAATGCGTGGCGCCGGCTACTCCTCATTTGCTATCTTCTTGATTAGCTCAATTGATAGAGCGTCCACCCCGAAAAATCTTTGGCTCTGGGTTCTAACAACGGAGTGGGACGCATTTTTCAGCAACTAAGAAGCTTTTTTTTTTTTTTTCAGAGAAGTCTCTGCGAATTTCCTTGTAACTTCGTGCTACAAACGGGTGGTTGTCTTCTTTCTCTTTCTCAACCCTTCCGCCACATTGTGGGTTTCCGCACAACTGTTTGCTATACTATACATTGCTAGGCTATACATGACTACGCTATAAAGAGTTTTCCTAGTAGGACGCCTAGTGACATAAGACGACGACGGCATACGACGGCTTGAGCCTCTAAAGTGCTCTGAAATTCTATGATAGCAGAGAGAGGAGTGCCTGGGTCACAATGCCTGGGTCAGGAGTGCTCAGCGCAAACCACGCATCATTGTTCGAGAACGTTCGTGATCATCGCAGATTGTTCTGTTTTGCCCGCTAGACGCAAACTTTCGAAATTATCCCTGAGCTTGCGCGAAGACCACTGATAAAGCTGGAATATTCGAGAGCACATGAATAATGCCACCGCGTTTTGCCATTTTTCAGTTTAAAGCCGGCCGGCACTCTGTTCGCCACTATCGTTGATGAATGCGTGTTGCTGTAATCTGACCTTGAGTTGCCTTACCTCAAGTTCAGCTGAATAAACAGTTTCATTTGAACATCTATTGTGCTCATTCTGTCCACATCACGACCCTGTGACAGTAACATACAGGTTCCAAGATGAATTATACAAAATACCATCAGACACTAGCCATGTTCGACCCTCTCAGCACAGGAAGCATTGAAAACCTTGTTGCGTTTTTAAAAGAAAACTGAGCATAGCGAGAGACTGCAAACAGTCTCGCCATCTAATTCCTTTGTTTTTCTCTTTTTTTATTGAAGTCTCTATTCTAATCTCTTTCATTTTCTTTTCACCAAATCAAGGTTGCCAGCCAGTCTAAGAACTGGCTAACCTCCCAGTCTTCCTGCTTTTTTTTTATTCCTTGTCGAATATCCAAGACCAAAAAATGAAAGAGGACGAAGACACGCCAGCTGTCTGAAAGAGAGAGAAAAGCGACGCCCTTCTGGTAGCCAAGAAGGGAGATATAAATGGTAGAGAAGGAAAGGCAGGGAGGTTAACTAGTCCGGGAAAGCTGCTTTGCTACCCTATACTTAGGTACGGAGAATGGGAGATTGAAAAAGGAAGAGGAAGGAGTGTCCAAGATGTGCGAAGGACACAATCTTACATTCGTCTTTTTTTTTTCTCATGTGATGCGATCGACCAGTGGCCACGTGGAGACGTAAAGGCCCGGAGGGCTAACAAACACAAGCATTGCCTATCATTGAAATGATGAATAAAGAAAACATACGTATCACCCTGGTGATAGCCTCGTTCAATTTTATTTGGTTGGGAATCGCATCGGCCGTCTTCTTCTCAATAACTACGCTGGTGCCATTCCTATTTGCACTGTTGTCACCTGCGTCCGCAGAACATATAGAGGGATGAAATGGGGAGGGGGGGGGGGGTGTTTACGCTGGGCCCTGACATAGATCTTTTTTTCGGCCGTCCAGAAAGTTTTGCCCGAACTTGTCCAAACAGATCGATAGCTGCCTGCCCTTTAAGCTCTGCTCATTTTTATTTATTTTTCTCCCATTCTTCGTTCTCTTCTTGCTCTTATAAATTACTAAGTATTTACCCCTTTTACTGGCACGATGAAAGCCCATCAACGTTGCAGTTTCCTTTTCATATTCAAGTCATCCTGTTAGCTTAGTGGTTGAGGTCTAGCGTCAATATAGTAGAAATCGGACTTCTATTTCCGGACCTGGCTGCCGAGTTTGGTGGCTATCTTTGAAGCAGTTAAGCTTATTTGCGAGAATTCCAAGCCATGAAAGTGGGTGATATGCATGGATAACAAACCTTCCCTTCAGCTAATCAAAAATGTGAAATCACTTTAGAAAAATTAAATAAGAAAATTTAATGTAGAAACTGTGAAGTATGCTTCAGCGCTGGGTCAGAACAATATATTTTAATAGATACCCAGCCACACTGGAATTAAGGGAAAGGAAGTGGCTGACAGCTTCACCAAAAAAGCATTGAACGAAGGACGGGTTTCCGCAATCCCAATGTCTGGGGCGTATATTCGACATTTTATAACGCAAGGAGCTAACCACTGTCTGATGGAGAAGTGGTTTGATAGCCGTTAATCAAAAGAATTAGTACTTTATGAAGTTGATGCCCACAAAAAATTTTCATAGCGAGTAATCTCCTACAACACTTGGAGATATTAATTCACAGACTTCGACTGGAAGCAGCATAAACAAACAGCTTCCTGCACAAAATACATCCATCCAACTCCCCGGAATGCCGTTGTGGTCATGCAGAAGAAAATGTTCGTCATATTCGTTTGGAGTGCGTTAAGTACGCGAATGAAAAAAAAATTAAGGAACGCATTAGTAAGTTTGGACAGACGGGCCCTCACATTAAAGGAATTACTCGTATTATGGCCTCGAATGCTTCTTCAGAAAAAAAAGGCAAACATCTTTCTGACAGACCTCTCAGTGGAGACCGGACTGGATAAGCGCCTTTGATATACAGCCAAGGGTTGACATATATGAACTGTGTTAGTGCATAGCTGACAGTAGAAAAGAAACGTGTGCCGTGTGAACAGTTTATGACAGTTTGAACTGATGCAAGCAGACTGTGCATTGGCAAATTATTCCAACTAGTTTCAGTGTGCTAATATGTTTTTTTCTCGAATTATTCAATTTTTGGTGCCGTTCAGTATTATTCTTTTTTTTTCGCTGGAGGACCTATTGATATAGAGTAGCCGAGGCAATATGTTATGGACCTCAACCTCTTCACAGCAAAACAGTTATAACAGAACAGAACAGAATACAAATTGCGAAAACACCCATATACTTAACCCACGGTGCAAAACATACTTTGCAAGCTCACACTTCAACAGCGTACTCAGGAGGAAAATTAAGTTATTGTTTTTCGGAATCCTCCAGAATTGCGAGCTCTTCGGGCTACGCTGCTATAGAAATGTGCGAATTTGGTTCTCAGGTCTAGCAACCCTATGAAAACAAAAGTTGCACAATGTTTATAACACAGTATGTAACCGAATGGGTTGTCTACATCCTTTTTAACATTTCCTTCTTTCAGCAAAGAAAGAAAACTGGCCGTGCAAATTGAAAGAAACAACTATATGTCGTGCTGTTGAATAAAGGGTGCAGTTGTAGCGAAGATTGTCAGTTTCCAGATTGTGCATGGTACATTTCAGACAGTATGTGCATTCCAAATATTATGCCATCTCCGAATATGTTAAAGACGTGCTTGTCTACTTCGCTCGACTCTCCTACTGCGTGAACATCATTACCAGTGTGTGCATCTAGAATTTCGTTACGCTAGGCTTTGTTGACATTAATGTTTTTTGTGATAGTCGAAGCTGTTCAACTTTAGCGTGAAAATTTTGTTTTGTGGAGGCGTTTTTATAGTAAGGTTTTCTTGTGATGGTATAGTACTTACAATGTCACTTCTTCCTCACAGTTATGTAATATTCCACGTTTGTCACATGATGCCTTTTTTTCTTGTCTATTTCTGTCTCACCCACCCGTGTCTAGGGTGCGATAATTTTGCTGAAGGATATTAATAAATAGGCTCATCTCCATAAATTTTCAGTGATGTGATTAGATTAAGCAATTGTTGACATTTTGGACCCTACATCGTTGTTGTTGTTGTAGTTGTTATTGTTGTCTTTATTTCAGACAAATGCATGTCTCGGACACAAGGGCAAAAGGCAGATGTCCTCTGCCTGACGGGACCCAAGTACCCGAAAGCACCACTCAGAGCATACAATATAAAAAGAAATATAATATAACACACTAATAATGCATGCGTAACATTGTTTTTGTACAGAATAAATGGAGTACATACTTGTACAGTAATAAAAAAAGATTCATAACACTACAAATAACGAAACCAGAGAGACATATGACCGCTATATACAGAACTTATCAATCTTGAGGACAGGATAGAAGGTAAGCTTTGATATATTTTTGAAAGGTTTCAGAGACGAAGCTTTCTGCGCGATTTCTAGAACTTGAGTATGTTTGTTGAGAAGACTGGGAATTAAATATGTAAGTGCTTGCGTTCCATAGGTGGTTCAGATAAGTGGAATTCTATAATGGTCGTATCTCAATTCATAAGGCACATAGCTACTAGAATGCAGTTCAGTATATCTAGAAGGATTAAGCTTAATTTCGTTAAAAACATAACAGAGTAAATGAAACTCATATAGTTGATTCACATTTAGAACACAGTGTTCTAAAAAGTATGAACTGTATTATTGTTGTATGATAGGTTTTCTACATATCGTATTGCTTTCTTCTGCAATCTTATTAGCCTAACAAGATTAGTTTTAGATGTAGACCCCCAAATCATTATGCAGTAGTGAAGGTGTTATTGAATTAGTGTGTAATATAGCTGCCACTCTAAAGATTTTGGAACGAGGTCTCTAAGCTTGTAGAGTACAGCGAGGGACCTTGATATGTTGGCATGAATTTTATTAATGTGATGGGGCCAATCTAAGTGTTCTTCGAAAAAGACACCTAAAAACTTGTAGGAAGAAACACCTTCAATTACACTATTTTCAAATGCAAGGTGAAGTTTGAAATTATCTGGTTTTTTACGTGCTTTAAATACAATAAATTTTGTTTTACTAACATTCAGGTTAAGTTTATTTATATGTAACCATAATGCTAATTCTTTTAACCATGCATTAGCTTTAACGCCTATTTTATCGAGTTGCATGTCAGAGAAACTAGTATCATCTGCGTACAGAGCGATTCCAGGAGTTCTCGGGATGGCTATAATATCATTCATATAGATAATAAAAAATATTGGACCTAAAATAGATCCTTTCGGTACGCCATATAATAATTCTTTCAACTGTGAAGGGTAGCCGTTATAACACGTCTACTGTAGTCTATGCGAAAAGTAACTGCGAAATAATTTTAAGGCTACCCCTCGAATGCCATAAAATGGTGGCTTATAAAATAAAGTATTGTGTTTAATTGAATCAAATGCTTTTTTGAAATCTAAAAAAAAGTCCAACAGTGAATCGCTTTTCATCTATATTAGAACGTACTTTTTCTTTTACGCTGAGTAGTGCCATCTCCGTTTACTTCCCTTGACGAAACCCGAACTGCTCTTTCACAAAGACTTGTCTACTGTCAAAAAATTTACATAGTCTATCCTTTATCAAGTGTTCTAACAGTTTAAAAAACAAAGGTAGGACAGATATAGGTCTATAATTAGAGATGTTGTCATAAGGCCCACCTTTGTGCAAAACAACCACTCTTGCAATTTTCATACTGTCTGGAAAAACACCCTGATCTAAAGCATCATTACATATGTGCTGTAGTGGGGCACTGATTAAATCGGCAACAGCGATACTTGGTTCAGCCTTGATTTCATCTGCTCTTGCGGCAGTACCTTTATCTAAATTACTCAGGAAAGTGAACACTTCATGCTCACTGCACGGTTTTAAAATTATGGTACTGACGACTGGAGCAGCCATGTACCCAATAATTTCATGCTTTCTATTTTCATTGTGTGACGATTCTCCAGAAGATAGGAAGTGCTCATTAAATTTGTCTGCCAAAGCACCGCCACTATATTCGACATTATAGAGTGTTAGTTCACTAGAAACATGACAGGTAACCTTGCCCATTAATTCGTGGAGACAATTCCAGATTTTCTTTGGACAGTTTGAGACTGCGGTAAATTTATTCTTGTAATATTCTTTCCGGGCTTTTTTAATGTCAGAGCCTAACTTGTTTCTAATATTTTATATCCGTTAAGTAAAACTGGGTCTTTTACTTTAATAAAGCTGTGAAATAGTTTATCACGTGCCTGAATTCGTTTGTATAACTCCCTTGTTACCCATGGCTTTCGAGACTTTTTGTTAGATTTTTTCACCATTAAAGAACATTTGTGTTTTATTAACTCAACGAAGATATCGTACGCAATACTAGGATTTTTTTCAATGCAAACGTCGCTCAACGAGATGCTTTCGACCTTAGATTGAGACGTAGCGAGATTATCTTGGTTATATCTAGGGTATAATATTTGTTGTGTAGGTGGTTTTTTTTGTTTGTTCAGTAATCTGGGAAAGAAACAAAATACAGGTAGGTGATCGCTTAAATCAAGTGTGAGCACTCCTGCTAAAATACTAGACAACTCATGATTTGTGAGACAATTATCTAGTAATGCATCACTCTCCGTAGTTATTCTCGTTGGTGACTGGATTACATTAGAACAGTCAAATGTATCAATGACCTCAAGAAATAAACGTCGTGGCAAGCTGTTTTTCAAAAGATCAATATTAAAATCTCCAACTGAGATAACAGGCATATTGAGGGTACATGAATATTCGAAGAAGTCACGCACGAACTGAACAAATTCGACAGTTTCACTTGATGGGGGGCGGTAAGCACAAGCAACCAGAGCTCCAGAACACTTCACAGCAATAGATTCATAATGAATACAGACAAGAGAAAAGTCTGACAATACCTCGTACTGAAGATTTTCTTTGAAGTACAATGCAACACCACCACTTTCACGACTTTTTCTGTATGCCCCCTCAGATTTGTATCCAAAAAATGGCACATCAGTTTTACTTGTGAACCAAGTTTCCGTGAAAGCGAGTATATAAAATCTGTGATTCATGAAGCTTTCCTCTCAAAGATGGCTTTCGAAAAGTGTGGAAATATTGCTAAATATACCAATCACCAATACTCATACATTTTCGCGAGTAAAGACCCTAGTATTGAACGGCCAGCGCCTGCAATATGCGGATTACTTTATGCGAAGATTCGTAGGTAGAGTTGTGTGTCTATAAGAATAAAGCTTCGACCGAATAAAGTTCATGATGAAACAAGCACTAAAAATACACACACTTAGAGAGGATACACACGAGCACTTACTAGCAACTCAAAACTTTATTTCGGAGCGAACACTAATATATGCATAACACACATGTACATCATTTCGAAGCTAAGTCTGTCATCATCGACAACATATTGTTGTTGTGTGTATTTTTTAACACTTGTTTCATCATGAACATTTATCAGCACGCTCAACTGGCAGTCGTCTAATAAGATGATTTTTCATTTCATTCCATGACTACGTGTCCTTGAGTGAGTAACACATCTCGAGCTGTTTCAGCAACGATTGTACGAGGTCACCGCAAATGTGAAGCAGTATTCAACCAAGCACACAATTTCCTTCAACTTGTAGAGCTTGTTCCTTTCACCCGATGAATTAGCTTCTGATACGAGCTAATGAAGCCAATTGTGTAAGACCTGTCCGGCTCCTCTATGCTGCCCAACGCCTTCCTGCAATTCCTTCCCATTCCGGAACATTGAAACTTTTTTTACTTAGACTTGTTTCTTCTCTCTTATTCTTCTCTCTTCTCTCTTATTCTAATAGGGCAATTCACAAGCCCACTCGGTGTCCTCCGGCTGCGTATGCAGAAAAAAAGTGCTGCTGGTCAAACGAAATGATTTTTCATCGTTGATTTATTTATTTACAATGTCTCAAAGGCCCCAATGAGGGGGTTTTACTTGAGGCGTTATTTATTAACTGATTCTTGGCGCTCATTTCAGCTATTACTGATAATGTTCCAAGGAAAGTTTTTTATGATAGCGCTGAAGTTCCTTGACCTACTAAAACCATATAATTGCTATCGCAATAAAATTTAGCTGAGCCCATGTCATCCGTTAAAGCAATTTTGTTAGTTCACTTGAGCTATAAAAAGTAAGCTATAGATGTGATAGAGCAAGAGAGATTTGATATTCGTATTGCATTGCCAGTTACAAGGAAACTACTAATATAAAAGCAGAAGGGGCAGCACAACTACATAGAAGGATTAGTGAACGTGAGTACGTAATAAGGAACTTCTGTATTGGAGGCACTTGAGATATGGCGCAAAAGAAGAGCAGGAAAGCTGGAAAGATTACATACATTGGCAATAATAACATGAAAGTGTCTCTGTCTGCTGTTCGCTTGCATGAGATTGCAGATAAGGGCAGCCACTCAAAGCTTAAAAACAGTGTTCTGATTTTCTTGCAATGCAGCTTGAGCACCTGTCAGGTTATCAGGCTTTTTCTTTACATTGATTTTAGACGACATGCCCAGTAAGACCCACTTGATCTGGAACTGGTAAAAGGTGCGTCGAGAGCAATGTTTTATTTTTTTGTAAACAAGTAAAATAAAGTGCCTAATTTTAGTTTAGGCAAGATGTAAAGCTCTTTATTTTGACTGTGCCACAGTTGTAGTTCAATTGCCCGTAAGATGTTGATATGAACAAGCAACATAACTATTGGTGCTACGATGTAGGATATCAAATTATATGTGTGCCAGTTCATGAAGCCAATAAGTTTCAAAAACTAAGGAGAGCATTTTAGCCTTCCGTAATATGTTACCATATTGTTATCTAAAAACGCCTGTTCAGCGGATGATGGAAATGGAGAAGAAATTTTAACGTTTAGGAAATCACAAATACTTTCTTCGAAGCACTGGCACTAGCGAGGATTTATGATCAATAATTTCCCATAATTATTGACTAGAAAGCTCCTTGTTATTATATCAAAAAGTTCTTGCCAGAAAAATAACGTGGTGTTTATTATTTTCACTAATAAATATTTTACCTGTTTAGCAAAAAACATTGTTCTAGACGCGTCCATGAGTAGTTGCAGACCAGGCAGGTCCCACCAGACGTGTCAATGGTATAAAGGTAATCTAAAAAAAGTCTGTTAGTCCAAAAACTGTTTAAGTGGAGTAGAGAGACAAGCAGAAAAGAGTTCGCAAAATTATAACAGTTGCCTTCATCTGCAGTTTCATGCATTTCGGTAATAGACAGCGTCACTAAACTACTGTTATTATTTTGGTTGCGCTTCATAGTTTTACTTTTCTTTAAATTTAAGCGTGCGCTGAATTTTTTTCCGGTTCTAAATAATATCGCCATATTTTCTGTTTAGATCACTGTTTGCTTTTTCACTTCCTTCAGTTCAACAGCCTAACAGTGTAGTACAAGTCAGCTTGTCTGATTTTCTAGATCGTATTCTCTCTCCTACATAACTAGCGGATGGTCGGGAAAGGCGGAGATTAATTTCTGTCGTTCCACCAAGAAACTTACTAGGTAAAACAAGTCTCGGGGAGACGTTAACCTCTGATCAGTCGTGATACCTTGCACAGTATTTCACCTAATTTATAGTGCATACCTTTTAATGTATATTTAGCTGAAACGCTCGCGTGATTTGAGGAAGACCGTCATGGACGCTTTTATGCGTTCCAACTAACCGTAGCTTGTACTGTGGCCCTAAAATGGCTGTACAGCGTGCTTTGCGGATAGCTTTTTTGTTGCAGGAGAAGCCTTTGTTACAACAGCACTTGTTTCATGTTTTTTTCAGTCTTAATAATAATAATAATAATAATAATAATAATAATAATAATAATAATAATAATAATAATAATAATAATAATAATAATAATAATAATAATAATAATAATAATAATATTAATATTAATATTAATAATAATAATAATAATAATAATAATATAATGGTGATGATGATGAATAATTTTTCAGTCTCACTACCGCTTCTTCTCCTCATTATTCAAGTTCATTTATGAGACAACTTAATTATTTCCGCTCCAAGTCTGAGAAAAATCAATGAGCAAAAGTCTGAGCCAAGTCAATACAACCTTCCGGCCTTTCTGTCAAGTTATTTTCTCTGCCTCGCTCTTTATTTTACCAGATATATTAACAACATTCAAAACATACGCATGCCGCGTCGCGTTCCGAGAAGCAGCCGTATCTAGGTGTTAACACAGAATGCCCAGCGAGAAACTTATAGTTAAACGTGAATAATGAAGATCAGTACATTTCTTTCTGCTTATGAAGAGATTTGGGTTTATCAGAAGATTGGCTTTGAACATGTTTGAACACAGGCGCTGTAGCCCGTCATCATTTCAACCACAAACTGCACCGTGATCACAGTCAGCAGGGAACCCGTTATAATCATGTATCTAAAGATATAAGAAATACACAAGGCTAATACATAAAAAATAAATGTTTAAAAAATAGTGACGCTTGTTGCCGTTTCAGTGGCAGCTTTAGCGCTCTCCGTGGTAGTAAATCACTGTTTACATAAAACTTTTTTTGCTCGCTCAATATTGGAGCTTCCACATGTGAACGACCATTTTGTTTTTTATCCATATTGTTGCGGGGTCGGTGACTTCTGTACAAAATGCGTTTACAGGGAAAAACCACATGCAAGAGTCACAATGGCTGATTGGCACACTCGCGCGCCTGTCAGCTGACTGTGGCGTTCCTCTTTGTTTACTTCATATCCGTGACAATATTTTGAGGTACTGTTTTGGCGTTTTTTTTAAGACTTCCTCCTGCGCAATGTACACTAGTTCCTTTCATTGCACACAGTGATTGACACACCATTGTGCCTACGTACGATACAGTGACAAAATATAATGAAAAGGCAACCCGTCAAAGCTGACTTGTATATTTATATATTCATAGTACAAAGAAGATTATCAGATGTCGAAAGCACTTGGATTCGAGTAAAACCCAGGTTCTTTGCGATGTTGTAGAAACCAGCTCTCCCCACTCGGCGCCCGAGACGCACCACCCGAGATGGTATAGCAAAGTGGGAGACGAAACGTGCTGCCGCTATTCCAATAGAGGCGGCTGACTTCCAGGTCACTTGAAGACGAAGCAGAAACGCTGTAGAACTTCTAGTACGCTGAGAAAACTTATATTCACAGACTGTCCAAGTTTTACCACGTTACGCACATTAAAGTTACAAAAAGGAAAGAAAAACACTTTGGAAATGAACTGACTTCTGTAGGGCGACTCTACGGAATTCAGCACAGTCGACGGCGCCGAACACCCCAAGCCCTGTTCCCAACACTTGGCGGAACTTCAGGGCCACTTCTTATTCCCTCTGTGCTCCACCCTTACACAAGTCTCGGCGAATTGTCACCCGCTTGTCCACTGATAGGACAGTATTTGGTCGATCAAAAATCCCATCATGAGGACGCCACCTTCGTGCACGTGCGGGTCCATGCCCTCTCCCCAAATAACACAACAACCAGAATGTAAATAAAACACAACTACCAAATGTCATAGAGGCAAGGGCCAGCTCAGCGTCGCACAATTATCTAGACAGAGCTACACGTACTGGGGCTTGTAGCCATAGGACCGCTTCCCTGTAACACGTTAACTTGTTGACGATGGTGGCAATATCAGCCTTTCCCCTGTGCGCTGTAAGAGAAACCGCTGGCTGACCGCACGTGGTTCTATTTACGAGCTCATTTGTCGGGATAAACGTGGAAGCAGTCGAAGACATGCCAATTCAACAATAGGCACCCCAGGTGCCGACTTGTCGCGAGTCCGCCCGCTTCCGAGAGCTACCCCACTGGACTGGAACGAAAGGTTCACGGCAATCACTGCGGTTTCGTAATACGCGCCACCGATTTTGCAGGCGCGAGCAGTACACGGCCGTTCCATAAGCCGCACCGATGTGAGGAGTCGCCGTGGTGTGCTGGGTCTGGGAAGAGGCCCATTGATTCGTCGCCTGCCAGTGCCGTGGGGCAGTTAGGGAGCCATCACAATGACGTTCATAATCCCACCCTTTTTGTTGCCCACGTGTTGGCTGGTTTCATTTTATATAGTTACTAGTAACTGGGAACGCCCGACCGCCTCTGGCGCTGCCGAACTACGCAGCGTACCTTTCTGGCGCCCTACTGCCTGCGCTGTCACGACACCTCCTGTCGGACACGCTCCGACTGAGTGCCATTAAAGCAATGCTGCCTCCCAATGGCTGACCTGCCTCCGCAATCTTACGGCACAAAAAAAAATAACTGCCGCGCAACCAGTTCTAACCGCGGTCCTACAACTTGGAAAAGGTGTTGTAGAGTTCGTGTTATTATTTTCTTCGGTTGTGCGCTTGTTTTCTTCCTGGGTGCATGTTGACTATTGCGCAGCCTTTTTATGTCATGAGTTAAACTTAAATGGGGATCTCCTTTTTTGGGGGGAGGGGGGGCAGGTGGGGGTGCGGAGAGAATTAAATATTCTGCGTATAACAAGTGTGCAAGCTGTAAAAAGTTGCAAACAAAAGTTCGCAACGTGGTGTCGATTCTTTTATATATCTTTTTTGCACATAATTGTCACCAAGTGCTTAATATAAAATGCGTTATTTTGAGAAAGATAGGCGAACAATTTTACTTTTTTTGAGCACTAAGGACTTCAGTTGGAATTACGAGGCTGCGCCAAAATATCAGTCCGTCTATAATCACACACATTAATTGGAAAATATTGGAGAATGGTGAGCTTTATTAAAATATCTAATTAACGTTGAAGACTTGTGTAGTTGGCCTCACCATCCCTTTAGATAACACAATAAGTGTGGAGCCGCCTAATATGCCAGGCATTATATCAAAGTACATTTATACTGCCACGTTCCTTTCCTCAAGTTTTGTTATCACACCGTTACACTACGGTTAGCGCAAACCGCACCTACGATGTTCGAAATGCTTCGAGGCTGTAGTAGATCGTTTTGTTAAGATTACGCCAACTTCGTGAACATTTCAGATTATTCTGGAACTTACGTCACCGCAAGCGATAACGCTAAAACATTTGATGGCAAGTGTTGATTGACTGACATGTGGGGTTTAACGTCCCAAAACCACCATATGATTATAAGCGACGCCGTAGTGGAGGGCTCCGGAAATTTCGACCACCTGGGGTTCTTTAACGTGCACCCAAATCTGAGCACACAGGCCTAAATCATTTCCGCCTCCATCGGAAATGCAGCCGTTGCAGCCGGGATTCGATCCCGCGACCTGCAGGTCAGCAGCCGAGTACCTTAGCCACTAGACCGCCGCGGCGTGGCCATTTGATGGCAAGTGTATAAATGCCGACGCGCTTCGCCGCTATCGGTGCAAGACTTTCCGTTTACCGGGCACAGGTTCGCCCAAATAAACAGTTTATTATTAGACCTGCAGTCTGCTTCATTCGTCCACGTCACGACTCTGTGACAATATATAAAAGCAAAAATTATTGGTATTGACAAACATTGTACAACGAAAGCAAATCGTTTCATTACAGATTATCATCTTAGATAATTAAAAAGTGCTGATACCTTCCAGAAAGACGAGAAATCTTTCCGCATCCTTCTCTAGTTGTTCAACATATAGATGGAAAAGGCGAGAAAACTTTCGTTCAATGAATAATTGGCTTAGCAAACCGCGGTCAAATTAAGTCTAACACGAGAACTGCTGGTGGTAGTGCGTATTCTATATATTCCTGCCAAACATTATCTCATTACGCGTCGAGAAACTACCATATGTCTGATGATGAAAACGAAAATGAAAAATAAAGAGGCGCCATGCGCGTTAAGCATGTGAAATCGCTTCGCGTTTGTCTAACGGCACACTCCTCAGCGTTTCTGCCTGAAACGAACAAAGCTCAAGGAACCTCTTAATTAGCGGGGGAATAAAGATGCCCGTACCACACGCTTACACAGTGCCGTGGGTCTTCCGAGAAACTTTCCGAGTTTTCAGGACTCGCTTGCCCAAGAGAAATGTGTTGCGAAAAGTGAAGGTGCAAAATAAAAAAAAAATTAGGTAGCTATAGAGGCGAGAACGAAAGTACCCAGGCCTGCTTAGTCGAGTCCTTGGGGAATATTCCCATCGCCAATTCACCCACAAAAAGGCCTTGCAAAGTACGTACGCGGAATAATAAACCATTTATATGGTTATGAAAGCCAAAGTTGACAAAAAAAAAGAAAACTCCAGATATCTTGCTTCGAATTATCTTTTCACGAACGAGACATTACCGACATTGCATATTCAGATAAGCAAACCACAAGATTTATCGTCAGCGTGGATCCTCGACAGCCCCCTCAGTTACCTGCTTTTTCTCTTGCGTAGTAAAAGACGTACTAGAGCAATAACTCCGGAACAACTTTAACCAGAACCTAATTTAAAGACGCCTTTCTCTCCCCGAACTCGTTTTGAATTTCGTACACCATTTTCTCTGCGGACATCCGGAAGAAAGCACAGAACAGTTTTATCTGAGCCAATGTAAGAAGCTGCTTAACGCTACCTCCTTTAACGAAAATGACGCGCTGTTCTTTACGGTCTCTTCAAAATACAAGATTAGTTTGAATAACAAGTCGATGCGTTCGCCTCAATGAATTTCTAATTACATTCTCTGAGGAATAGCCTTGGAATATCACGAATTGCTCTTCGATGCCTGCTTCGCTGCTTTCTTAAATCTGTGTGAACTCTTTCTTGACATAAGGGCTTGCTAATTGTTTCGTTTCGGCGGGGGAGATTGTCAGGCTAATACGTGTTCACTCCGCATGCTTATAGCTTTCCTACTCAAAGTGTGTTTTCTGATGCTGCTTGACAAGCTTCCGGAAATTAGCGCACGTTGTACGGGTCTCAAGAAGATTTCAGATGTTATGTTTGCCAGTCGGCTGAAATTAGCATTGGTAAGCACGTGAACAGAGACAACCTGGAACGTCATATGATTAATCTGCAATTTACAGATCCCCGCTGCTAAGCGAGAGTAAATAAGGTATCTCTAGTAAAGACTAGAAAGTTAGTTAATTTTGATTTTTTTTCTTCCTGTACGTGAACAGAGACAACCTGGAACGTCATATGATTAATCTGCGATTTGCCGATCCCCGCTGCTCAGCAAGAGTAAATAGGGTATCTCTAGTAAAGACAAGAAAGTTAGTTAATTTTGATTTTTTTCCTTCCGGTACGTTGGTGACAAATCTTCCCACACAACCCATTAATAAGTGGGATACGTACGTCAGTTAAGAGGACAGCGCTGTATAAAGTACCACTGGGTAATAGTATTCCCTCAACTCAAAACTTTTCTTGTTTTCCATATCTCGTTTTATCTATGACACAGCCTGCGTTTCGGATCGCAGATGCGATGAAGAATTTGGTTGATCCGGTTGTTCTCTCTCGGCGTTCCCTTTGTCGTGTTGTGGCGTTTTTATAAGAATAAATAGTTTACAAGATTTGATTGATATGTGGTGTTTAACGTCCCAAAACCACCGCATGATTACGAGAGACGCCGCAGTGGAGGGCTCCGGAAATTTCGACCACCTGGGGTTCCTTAACCTGCACCCAAATCTGAGCACACGGGTCTACAACATTTCCGCCTCCATCGGAAATGCAGCCGTCGCAGCCGGGATTTGATCCCGCGACCTGCGGGTCAGCAGCCGAGTACCCTAAGCACTAGACCACCGCGGTGGGGCTATAGTTTACAAGACAGTACTATAAAGAAATAAGCAAAGAAAACTGAATGAGCACCGCCGCGGTTGTCTAGTGGCCAAGACTGCCAGACAAAAGTCTTTTCACAGAAATTTCACGAAAAGCGAAAGCGATTCAGTAAAGGCAGCAGTCTCACCGGCTCATCCAGGTGGAAACGGAGGGCCAAGAACCTGAAGACTCGCGGGTGATAACAGGTGGGGATCAGCGCTGTGGTCATTCTCCCCAAATTTAGAGGCTCAGATTTCTCGGGTGCCTGTGCCAAAGAGTAAGAAAGAACAAAAAATGAGGCGCCTTGGCAGAAATGGCTATAAGGAGCGCCATAAATCTGAAGGTTGGGCGAGGGGCTGGACTTGAGCCAGTGAAATAGCACCTGGGTCACACTAAGGGTGTTTCCGAGGTGCTGAAGTGCCTCCAAAACATGCATCTATCTACACGTAGAAACAGCAAATAAACAGAACTCTTAAAGTCTGACTTTTTAAAGCCCTCGAACAGGCTACTGTTCTTTTTGCCGAGACATTGCGCGAAGTGTGATGACGCAAATTGGTGAATCACAATCACTTCAATTTCAGGGTAGTTAAAGAGGCAACAGCCACAAAATTCGTGGGAAGCGTGGCATTCACAATGATATTGACTGGATCCCTACTACATATGCATACTGAAATCATCAATGATAATATATTCCACTTGTATTGAAGAATAACGAAAGCTATGAATGATGGCTGTGGAACTGTTTGATGAGGTTCCCTGGTTAAACATGCTGAAACGAATGCGCAACGCGGCATAATTGTTTTAAGGCACTATGGAATTATGACGCAAATTGATCTCTATTAAATTGGGTGAAAAACGTGATGAGGGTGACTACTCATACTTAATACTTGACCCCAAACTGTACTTCTAGTAGCTGGCCTGCATGCTGTGCTCAAAAGGCGTTGCTTCAACCCGGCACGTTCAAAGTGTGGCCATAAGGAGAATGTTGGAGAACAAAGCCTTTTAATTAGCGCTCCCTGAACCATACGTTGACCGCGGAAAAAAATAGCGTCGATTACAAAGGACGCCTGATCGCTCATCATTGGTGTAAAACTTCAGAGCCGCCGCACCAAAAGGAAGCCCGTCTTACTCGTCTTACGTGAAAGCGCCCTACGGCTTCTTTCTTTTTTTTCCTTTTTTTTTTGTCGTAGCTAAGAAAACGTTTAATCGAGTGCAGCTGCTGAAAAGCGTCTTTCACAGGCGTTACAGAGAATATAATTTGTCTAGGAATCCACAGAGTAGGCTTCGTCCACAGGAATGACACGGCTATGTAACAGTAACGATCCACGCGATTCTCTCCCGAATTTCCGAGAAACAAAAGCGCCCACGTCTCAGGCACCTGCAGCTTCTGCCATGTCATAGCCACTCTTTTGTCTCGAAATTCACTCTCGTGGGGCACGTGCTATTATTAGACGCTCAAGCTATGCCTCCTGTGAAGCCAATCAGAAGCAGACGCCTTGAAAAAGACGATGGCTTTTCTTAAGAATTAAAGATACGGTTTACTGACTTCCTTTGTCTTAAAAAATGAACGAAGCACAAACCGCCGAACGACTTAAACACGACAAAGAATGTACAAAAAGAAATGAAACGGAGCTCGAAAACTGTGAAACTTGATGTAGTGCATAGCATGGTCACCCAGAGATTCCTCATCGTAGAGTTCTGACTGCTGCATTGACCAAGTCTTCGATGACGTCAATGTTTGATGTAAGCATGTAGGCTTTCCTCGAACTCAAGCAGAATTACGCTAGTGAGATTCGTGAACTCGGTGTGTGACATGCGCTTTACTGACTGCCTGCCAGCAGTTGAAATAAGTGTCGTGTGCAGCGACTTTCGCCAGGTTGTTTCCCCATCGAAGTTGTAGCTACGATTGCGCCGGAGTAGCGGGAGAAGAGCCAGGACGAGGACCATTGGTACTTTTGATGAGGTGGTGGCGTCATCCCTTGCGTGGCACTGAAGTTGGATTCATGTTTCCGAGGTGCTCCAGTGATTTTGTGCTACTGCCATGGCCTCCTCATTGGTTATTTGTGCGCATGTAACATTTCCGTACTCGCGTCTTTTCGCATTGTCTAAGATGCTTTGTTAAATGCGAAGAATTTCTTAGCGAACTTCGGCGACTTTGAGCGAATCTATCTATCTATCTATCTATCTATCTATCTATCTATCTATCTATCTATCTATCTATCTATCTATCTATCTAGCTGCTTACGTTTGGGTGCTCTCGTAGTCACCCCCTTAACTTGGCGTGAACCACAATTAGCATGGGAGGGTAAGATGGTTTGACGAAGCTTACGCACTGGGGCTCTATGCAGGATCAGCCGAGTTACGCCCAAGTTTGCGAAAGTCGGAATCTTCCCGAGCTCTGTCGACACCCCCTAATAAACGAGCCAGTGGTACGAAAAAGTCAAATCTACCCCTCAGCGCACTGCCTTTAATTGATTGCGACGAAACCAGTCACCGCGTCAAGGACGGTCGGCTACTTTGGGTGGTATCTTCAAACCAGAGGCACCTTCTTTCATTTCTTTGTCGTTCCACTGAGTGCAGAAGTGCACCCATGCAATAAAAGTGTCAGAAACGTTTCGTGATGATATTGTCGCGGTGCAGCGCGAACCAAAGGCAGATGAACGTTGACACAGCGACTCTCAGCAACCGAACAGCAAGATCGCCTTCTTTATCTTCAATCAGCCAGAGCTCCACTACCTGGTGTCCGCCAAATCCCCTTATTGTCGTTTTGGTCCACCAGTACACACGCGTCATTTGCCCCCCTCTTAATGAGCGTCGCCCCGATGCTAAACCAGTAGTGCAGTTTTTTTTTACTGTTCTTTAATAAGTGTCTTGCGCAGTCACTACCTTTCATAAGGCTTCATGCGCACAACGTGAACTAGTTCAGGACGGTGCTGGCGACGCCTCGTACTATATGAAGTGTCGGGGACGACCTCGTAGGTAACATCACTCAGTCGTCGCAGTACTAGATATGGCCCAAAGTATCTCCTCAGGTGCTTTTCAGAGAGTCCTCGTTTCCGTATGGGCGTCCAAAGCCATACTCTGTCACCGGTCTGGTAAACAACTGTTCTGCGGCGAGAATTGTAGCGGCTCGCGTCGTACTCTTGTTGTTGCTGGATGCGCAGGCGTGCTAGTTGCCTTGCTTCTTCCGCTCGTTCTGTAAACATCTCGGCGTCCGGTTCGATGTCGTCCCATTCGTGCGCTAGCATCGCATCTAACATGGTTCGTACTTCCCTTCCGTGAATTAGGCTGAACGGGGTCATCTGGGTTGTTTCTTGCTTGGCAGTGTTGTATGCAAACGTGATATATGGCAAGATTTCGTCCCAATTTTTGTGTTCGACGTCTACGTACATTGAAAGCATGTCTTCAATTGTTTTGTTCAGACGCTCTGTAAGCCCGTTCGTTTGCGGGTGGTAGGCGGTGGTCTTGCGATGGGTTGTTCCACTCAGCATGAGGACTTGTTCCAAAAGAGCTGCCGTAAATGCGGTTCCTCTGTCTGTGATTACGATGCTTGGTGCACCATGCCGCAGGACAACGTTCTCGATGAAAAATTGTGCCACCTCCGCTGCTGTACCTCTCTGGATAGCCTTTGTTTCAGCATAACGGGTAAGGTAATCAGTCGCGACAATAACCCAGCGGTTCCCAGCAGTAGAAGTAGGAAGTGGGCCCAAAATATCCATGCCAATCTGGTCGAATGGTGTTCTTGGGACCTGCACGGGTTGCAGGAGGCCAGCTGGTTTAGTCGGCGGTGACTTCCGTCGCTGGCAGTCGAGGCAAGTACGAACATGGTGTTTTACGGCTACGGTCAGTCTTGGCCAGAAGTAGCGCTGCCGTACTCTGGCCAACGTTCTTGTGTAACCTAAGTGGCCTGAAGTCACCTCGTTGTGGCATGCTTCGAGTACTTCGGAGCGAAGGGCTGCTGGGATGACGAGCAAATACGCAGATCCTGTTGAAGAGAAGTTTCTTTTGTATAGCACTCCGCTCCGTAAGCAAAATGATGACAGCGCTTTTACGAAAACAGTTGGTGCCTTCTGAGATCTTCGCTCCAGGTAATTAATTAGTGCAAGTAACTCAGGGTCACCACGTTGTTGCTGTGCAATAGCGGTTGTGTCAAGCACACCGAGAAATGCTGTTTCCTCCTCATCGGATAGAGTTGCCGATTCAATGGGTGAGCGGGAGAGACAGTCGGCGTCCATGTGGCGCTTTCCTGACTTGTGTACGACAGTCATGTCGTACTCCTGCAGCCTGAGACTCCAACGCGCTAATATCCCGGTAGGATCTTTAAGATTTGTCAACCAACACAATGAGTGGTGGTCGCTGATGACTTTAAAAGGGCGGCCGTATAAATACGGGCGAAATTTTGTGACCACCCATACCACGGCGAGACATTCCTTCTCGGTTGTGGAGTAATTAGTCTCGGCGCGTGTTAGTGTTCGGCTTGCATAGGCGATTACTCTTTCTGTGTCTTCTTGCAGCTGCACAAGGACAGCTCCCAAACCAATATTGCTGGCATCCGTGTGTAGCATCGTTGGGGCTTTCTCATCAAAGTGGGCGAGCACTGGTGGCGTCTGTAGTCGCTGGCGGAGGTTCTTAAAAGCAGCTTCTTCTTCGTTGCTCCATTGGAAAGCAACGTCTTCTCTCGTGAGGCGGGTCAACGGTGATGCGATGCGAGCGACGTCCGCGATGAATCGCCTATAATGCGCACAGAGTCCGAGGAATCGTCGGACAGCTTTCTTATCAGTCGGCACCGGGAACTGTGCAACAGCTGCGATCTTTTCAGGATCAGGACTAACGCCTGCGTGACTGACAACGTGGCCAAGAAATTGCAGCTCTTCATAGCAAAAGTGGCATTTTTCAGGCTTCAACGTCAAGCCCGCTGACCGTATGGCTTGTAAAACTGCCTCAAGTCTTTTAAGGTGCTGGTCAAATGTTGCGGCAAAAACTACGACATCATCAAGGTAGACCAAGCAGGTTTTCCACTTCAACCCAGAAAGTACGGTATCCATAAGTCTTTGAAAGGTAGCAGGCGCTGAACATAAACCAAAGGGCAAGACTTTAAATTCATATAAGCCATCTGGTGTCACAAAAGCAGTCTTCTCGTGGTCTCTTGGGTCTACCTCGATTTGCCAATACCCACTCCTTAGGTCCATCGATGAAAAGTAACGAGCATGTCGAAGTCTGTCGAGAGAGTCATCTATACGAGGAAGTGGATACACATCTCTTTTTGTCACCTGATTGAGTTTTCGGTAATCTACACAGAAGCGCAGGCTGCCATCTTTTTTTTTAACGAGGACTACAGGTGACGCCCAGGGGCTTTTTGAGGGCTGAATGACGTCATCTTCTAGCATTTTGTCGACTTGCTCTTGTATCACTTCGCGTTCCCTTGCAGCCACGCGATAGGGGTTTTGGTGAATTGGTCTCGCCGCGTCCTCGGTAATTATCCGATGCTTGGTTAGAGGTGTGCGGCCAACTCTTGATGTTGTCGAAAAACAGTCTTTGAATTCGGCCAGTAGCTCAAGAAGCCTCTTTCACTCGTTCTTAGGCAAAGTAGTGCTAACGTCAAGAAATGGTGTCGAATCAAGTTTTGGCGCCTCGTCGACTACTGCCAAGCAGCCTTCTGCGTCTGTGATATCGTCGAAGTAAGCGACGGCCATGTCTTTTGGAAGGTGCCGGCGCTCATCACTAAAGTTTGTCAGAAGCAAGTCCGTGCGTCCAGCGGCGACACTGACGATACCTCTTGCGACGGAAATGCCGTGTGTGAAGAGGAGCGAGGTTATTCGGTCTGCTACTCCTTCGCCGTCAAACTGGACAGCGGTTGCCACAGAAACAAGCGTGCATGACCGTGGAGGGAGAACCACATCATCATCAGTTAGACGCAATTGGTTTGGTCGCGCTTGTGTACAATCAGGTGCGCCCGAACTGTTGTGGAATGTAATTAAACTGTCTGGGATATTGATGACGGCGCCGTACTCTCGTAAGAAGTCCATACCAATAATTAGATCCTTGCAGCATGCGGCGAGAACGACGAACGACGCAACAAAAGAAGAACCTCCTATGTCAATTCTCGCTGTGCATCTCCCAGAGGGCATCAATAACTGACCACCTGCTGTCCTTATTTGAGGGCCTCTCCACGGTGTCTTCACTTTTTTGAGGCGCATGGCGAGGTCCTGACTGATGATAGAAAAGTCGGCACCGGTGTCGACTAAGGCTGTCACTTTCTGGCCGTCAAGAAAAACACTCAGGTCAGCGGTCACAATGTCGTCGCTCTCACGTCTTGCCGTATTTAAAGCGTCGTGTAATGGGGGCTTTTCATCGTCATCTTCGTGGCCTGCAACCTTACCCCCGGAGGTCGCCGCCCTCAGTTTCCCCGTCGCGGGCTGGGTGACCTTCTTGCGTTAAGGTCCGCGGAGGTACGTCGGTGTGACGAAGGTGAATGAGCGGGAGAAGGAGAGCGGGATTGACGTCCCAGACCTGGCTGGCGGGTAGGTATTGCCTCCTCGTCAAAAGTACGGTATTCGTAAAAGTGAGAACGGGCTCCATGGGAAGAGGCGTCCTCCCGGCGTGGTATGTATTCTTCGTTCGCACGTCGATCGTCAGACCATGTTCGAAGCTGGCGGAACGAATCATTGCGGTGCCAGCAATGACGGGCAATATGACCTGCGCCTCCGCAGTTAAAGCATAGTGGACGTCGATCGATTGTGCGCCATGCGTCTGTTCTTCGGAGCGGTGGACGCCTGAGCCTCCCTTCTTGCGACGATGGCCATGGTGCTGTTGTGGACGCCTGGTGGTACGTCGGTTGGCTTGGCGGTCGGCTCAGGGTCTGCTCTTGCCGCGGTGACCAAGGGGCCGTCGGCACTGGGTGATATGGCGGCGATGTACCAGATGGTGAACGTCGCAGAGCATCGGCATAGCTCATGGGACGGTGCTCGTCACCAGGACCAGTGGTAGAAAAGGCGTGGCGGATTTCGTCGCGTACCAGTTCAGCGACGGACGCAAGGGGGTTTGAGCAAGTGGATTCCGGAACTTTTGAAGTTCTTCGCGAACTATCTCCCTAATGAGGTCTCGCAGGGAGCTTTGATCCTCAGGTATGGCGGCAGCGTTGGTTGGGGCGCTGCTAGACATTCGATGATACTGCCTGCATCGTTGATGGAGCGCCCGCTCGATAGCCGTAGCCTCCTTGATGAAGTCAGCTACGGTACTTGGAGGGTGGCGCAGTAGCCCGGCGAAAAGTTGCTCCTTAACACCGCGCATGAGGTAGCTCAACTTCCTATCTTCGCTCATGTTTGGGTCAGCTCGACGAAAAAGACGAGTCATATCTTCAGCAAACATAGTAACGCTTTCATTGGGTTTTTGAACCCGTAGCTCCAACAGCTGCTGCGCACGGTCGCGTCGATCGACGTTGGTGAACGTATCGACAAGCTGTTGTCGGAAGTCGCCCCAAGTTAACAGACTGGCTTCTCTGTTCTCATACCAAATTTTCGCGCCGCCGTCAAGGTAGAAATAGGCGCGCGAGAGCTTTTCTTGTTCAGGCCACAGATTAATCTTGGCGACACGCTCGTAGTGCTCAAGCCAGTCGTCCACATCCTCATGGGCGCCGCCACTAAAGTGATAGGGAACCAGCGGTTGAAAGATGGTTACCTGTGAAGGCTGTGTTGGCAGGGGGCCTTGGGGCGCTGGTTGCGGACTGGCGTTGGCCATTTGGAGAGGTAATCGGCACTTGCGAGGTTCCGTAGAAGGCGTGAACTCTGGAGCGAGGCCTATCAGCCGCCGACTGAACCGGTGCACGGGAGTTGCAATGGGTGACAAAGTGTCCGAGCTAGATGAACGGCTCCCAGTGGGAGTATGGAGCATTAGGTAGGGTTGCGTCCAAGCACCTCCACCAGTGTCCCGGTGCAGCGCGAACCAAAGGCAGATGAACGTTGACACAGCGACTCTCAGCAGCCGAACAGCAAGATCGCCTTCTTTATCTTCAATCAGCCAGAGCTCCACTACCTGGTGTCCGCCAAATCCCCTTATTGTCGTTTTGGTCCACCAGTACACACGCGTCAATATTTTTAGAGGCAAGGAGTGTTTAAGTTTATTTTGAAGCTTTTAATGCATGCACTAAGTCTGATTTAGAATAATCAGCACGGTGGCCTCTGATATGAGCACCATCCGCGCGCCTGACAACATCGCGACCGCAGCTAAATTCAAGGCCACGTGTTATCATCATCATGGTCAGCCCGTACATTCTAGTGCGCTGCTCCGCCGGTGCTCGTCGTCTTTGTCGTGATAGCCCACTAGCACTCGATTATTTGATTGATTGATTGATCGACTGACTGATTGATTGATTGATTGATTGATTGATGTGTGGGGTTTAACGTCCCAAAACCACCATATGATTACGAGAGACGCCGTAGGGGAGGGCTCCGGAAATTTCGACCACCTGCGGGTATTTAACGTGCACCCAAATCTGAGCACACGGGCCCACATTTCCGCCTCCATCAGAAATGCTGGCGCCGCAGCCGGGATTCGATCCCGCGACCTGCGGGTCAGCAGCCGGAGTACCTTAGGCCCCGCCGCGGTGGTCTAGTGGCTAAGGTACTCGGCTGCTGACCCGCAGGTCGCGGGTTCGATTCCCGGCTGCGGCGGCTGCATTTCCGATGGAGGCGGAAATGTTGGAGGCCAGTGTACTCAGATTTGGGTGCACGTTAAAGAACCCCAGGTAGTCAAAATTTCCAGAGCCCTCCACTACGGCGTCTCTCATAATCAAATGGTGGTTTTGGGACGTTAAACCCCACAAATAAATCAATCATCGAGTACCTTAGGCACTAGAACACCGCGGCGGGGCCTGCTAGCACCCGAGAACGTGCAGCCGGCTATATACCCATAGGGGCAAAGCCCCTAAAGCCGTGAGTCTGTCTCTCCTAACTCGTGGTACGTGACCACCTAGTTCGATAACTGACTCGGCAGGTGTGGACGGACGGATGGAAGTTATGGACAGACAGACAGACAGACAGACAGACAGACAGACAGACAGACAGACAGACAGACGGACGGACGGACGGATAGATGGACGATTCATGGTATAAAAATAAAAGCCTGCGAAGCTTCTCCCCACTCATCATAATTTCACTCAGTGGATATGCTGTGATTTTTTTTTTGGCTGGATGGTATACTTGGCTAGTTAGGACAGGACATGCTAAGACCGAGCTAACTACACCAAGTCATGGTAAGGCTAAAGAAACTAAGTCACATCTTAAGAAGACAGTGCTTATGAAGCCATGTGAAGCTAGAACCGGGCTAACCAAAGCATGCTAGTTGATGAGCTAAGTAGTTTATGCTAGTTAACGTGACGTTAGTATGTTAAGTAAAACAGGGCTAATTATTCCTCACTAATATGATGACAAATATATCCTTCTAATCGAGATTACGTTTGATAGTGTCATGCTGATCATGACCTTGCTGATTGCGGCCGAAATTATTGATTTTTAATTGAAGCCTTATTATTGAAGACAAGACAGCTCAGTGTAATGGTCGTTAGGCTTCAGCCGATTCGCGCAATAAAACTACGACAGAGCTCATGTTGTCCACCTCGAAGCCGACCACGCATATTGGTAGGCGACCAACTTAAAGAAGCTGCAAGTATCTAGATTGTCACAAGCTCCTCTATTGCTCCAGCCTTGCACAAGTAGTGTAAGCTCGCCAAGAGAGAGAGAGAAAGGAAAAATATCAGGAAGGTAGGGAGGTTAACTAGACTAAGCCCAGTTTGCTACCCTACACGGGCGAGATGTGAAGGAGGGAGAAAAGTAGAGAGAGAGAGAGAGAGGAGAAGGAGACACACATTGCACATAACAGGCACACCGCGCACACAGTCCAGGTTTCATAGGCGGTCGCACAGGGACGTTGCCCTCAAGAATTGTAGAGGGGCTCGTGGGGCTTTCTGGGTTGAAGGGTGTGAAGCCCACGCTCCCAAGATCTTCTCCAGAGTAAAGGGTCGATCATCCAGCCTCCTTCAGGCATACTGGAGAGTCCGGCTCCTGCGTATCGTTAACCACATCAAACGCTTGACCGTCACACTGGCCCCATCACAGTCACGAGTTGAACTCGGGCCTTCTCGGAATCAACGAGTTTGTATCCAAGTTGACGCGTCAATCAGTTTGATTGACAGATGCCCGCGGTGAAGATTGGGCACGCCCACCACGTTTGCTCTTGCCGAGGAGCAGTGCTTACGTCAAGCGGCACGATTAATTTATCGGCTTTATCGCGAAGACTATACACAGACGCACGCAGAAGTAGAAGTGATATCACCACGTGGCCGCGATGTCTCGCATTCAATTTCGCCATGCTCACGACGTATCTAATCACAGCCGCGTTGCCGTTATGATGCGTGCGCAGCTGGGGACCACCCTGTCCTTATATCTGTCTGCAATATTTGATAGAAGTGAAACAAGCAGCACAAGAGAGCTGCGTGTGCACCCTTGCTGCCTTCGAGGGTGGAAATTTCCACGCTGCAAGTGGAACGAAAGAACCGGTCCGAAAGAGGAGAAACACCCACAAACTATAGTGACGAACCCACCTGTGGGAGGTCTATGTTGAGTTGGCAAAAAAATAGCGCGACAATCATTCTGACGTTTCTGCACTGTTGAAATGTTGACTGAGTGGCAGCGCTGACGCGATCGCACGCGGTGTTTCTTTGATAACTGCCGCGGAAGTCCCACATGCGTTTCCAACGCCAGACGCGTTTCTGTAGCCATTTTTTTTAACGCTGCTACCCCACGCTCCGCACTTTCTTCATGCCATGGCCACCACGAGCTCGGAGGAAACTCGTCTCCCCGAGAAGCCCGGGGCATCCTGCATGGCACCCCTGGTCAAGACATGAATAATGTCACAATCTTGTCGCGTACATTATTAAACGTTCCCGCCACACAGTGGCACAAACCCATGGGCAGGTATGTGCCACTGGTATGCGGGTATGTGCCACAGGTGAATGACACTTAGTACCTGCCCACAAACGACGAGAACACAAATAGGCAATTTTAACGCGCGAGCGTTAAAGGGCCACTCACCAAGCCCCATACCAAATTTTAGTTAGACAGTGAAAGTTGTTGGGTGTCTGATGAGGAACATTTTGCCACAAAATTTTTTTAATCGGTTCATCACGAGTGGAAGGTTTTCTTTTTTTTTTTGAAGCGGCGCGAAACGAGAATGAGAGGAGGCGAGCTAGAAACCTTAGCCGCTCCTCCACGTAGCCTTAGCAAGCCAAATCTCTTCTCCACCCTCTCTGGCATCCGACGAAGTGGTGACGTGCGCATGACGTGCCCAAACAAGTACAACCACTGAGCACGCGAGCGGCGTTGCTTTATTGACCAGCGTTATCTTGTGGTCTTCTGCCTGTTTCTGCGGAATGGTTTGGAAATGCTGGCTTAGACTTGGAATAGATGAGCACAATGAGTGCGTGAAAGCGTATGAGCATTCCACGGCGGTCGTCTGCTCCATGCGCTGACCGCGGGGACAGGAACGCTTCCGAAACGCCGACACATTAGCCCCGCATCTCGTTGTGATTCGCGGGAGAAAAATGGAAAAAAGACGGTCACATTCCCTTATTGCGTCTCAATATTTATCTAGACTTTTATTGATTTTTTCAAGCAAAAAAATTACATACCCTACGCATGCCGTGTTAAATAATTTTCGCCGTATCACGTGCCACTGTCTGCAACGCCAGAGTAGAGTCGTCTACGTAAAGGCGGACCAACGTCACTGCATTGCCGTGTACGTAGGGCTAATAATACGCGCACGTCATGCCCTCATTCTCTAGGCGCGCGCCGGCGGAGGGGAGGGGGAGCAGCATTCATCTTGAAATTTGACCCATTTCCGCGGCGCGTAGCGTTGCTAATTTTGGTAGACGTGATCATGAACGCCTCGTCTACGCTTTGCACTTGTCAGCTCAGAGAGAGTAAAACTTTATTGAAGGGGAAAGGGAGAGGGGCGTTTTAGAGCCTTTATGGTTGGGGCCCTACGTCCAGGGCTCCACTGGCCTTAGCCGCCCGCCGGACTTGATCCAGTAGTGCGAGCTGCACTCCTGGGTCCGAGCTAGCGAGGTGTGCCTCCCACTGCTCCATACTAGGTGTTAAAGGTTCGCCGAGAAAATTGGTTATGTCGCTTGGTTTACGATCGCACCCCCACGATATGTGGTAGAGAGTCGGTCTTCCGCCGCACCACGGACATACAGCCGGGTAAAGAGTTGGATGTATCGCGTGTAACTTCAGTAGGTGCGGAAATACATCCGTTTGAATTTTTCTAAGGTCAGTGGCCTCTTCCCCATTAAGGGATCTGTGAGGTGTTCCACATTTTTGACGCGTGAAGCGCTGGTGAGCTAGAATCTCCCTAGGTAAAATTGGCATGGTCAATGAAAGAGATGGATTCTCCGCTCGGTTACAAAACGCACGAGCTAGAGCGTCCGCCCTTTCATTGCCTTCGAGACCTGCGTGTCCCGGGCACCAGATCAAGCGATGGTGGTGAGTGAGTTTGGATCCTAGCAGCCTCAGCCCCATTGCTGGAAGGCGGCCCCTTAAAAAGAGCCGGCAGGCTTCCTGGGAGTCGGATAAAATAACTGATGGCTCCCCTCTACGCTCCTGAAACCTTAAGGCTAAGGCTATGGCCATCGTCTCCGCCTTTGTAGCCGAGGTCGTGCGTACGGAGGCACTCGTTAGCAGCGTCATGTTGTTGTCGACAACAGTAATTATGTGTCTCTGCCAATCGAAACTGGCCGCATCGACGTACGCGACATTTGAAGCTGAGCCGAATTGCTTTCGAAGCCAGTTTACCCTCGCAGTACGTCGCTCAGCGTGAAAGTCGTGATGCATATTTTTGGGCACCGGTGCGATTGAGATTCGCCTGCGGACCTCTTGGGCTACGTCGACCAGCTCCTCATCAATGTGCTGTGGGTGGGGCGAAATTCCTATTCTAGTGAGTATCGCCCTGCCTGCTGAAGTTTCACTTAGACGATTCCTCTGAGACATGAGGACTGCGGCACTGAGCTCAGCATAAGTGTTATGTATACCGAGAGCTAGGAGCCGCTCGGTCGGTGTGCTGGTGGGTAGACCAAGTGCTGCCTTAAAAGCGCTTCTAATGAGCACATCCACCTGGCTCTCCTCACTTCTGTCGAGTGAGTGGTACGGTAGGCCATACGTCACTCTGCTCAAATTGTCAGCTCAAAATTCTCAAACATGGTGAGTGGCCCTTAAAGAAATACCCGACATTAGCAGCGTCCACCCGACGAATGCAAATAATAAATGTCAGTGTCCCAGCTGCAATCAAACGCAAGCATTCTGTGTGGCAATAAAGCATTTTACCACAAAGGCACGCCAGGTCTCGAAACTACTTTTCAAGTAGACGCTAATCTTCGTGAAATGTCAATAGGCACCCGGCAATGCAGTTTACGAGATCTGATGGTAGCGCCAGTACACGCAGCCTAGCTGGTAGGCGCAGCAAAATCGAGTCTTCCAATGCATAGCCTAGCGAGTAGACGCAGCAAAACCGAACTTTCACGTGCATATCATTTTCTTTTTTAGTTGTGAGCAAGCGGTCACGGCTGATTATGTAAGCACCCAGGAAGCGTTCTTTGCAAACGTGCCAAAAAGGGCACTGACACTTCAGCGTGTCACTGTGTTCAGCGAGCGCTTCATTTTCTTAGTATCCCTGGTGGTTGGTACCAACACTGCTGAGGCGACCTAAAGAGCTTCGTTGCGCCTTCTGGTTCACTGCCGGGTGCCTATAGCGGGTGCAGTGCTGCCTACCCATATTTATAAGCATTACATATCTACTTCTTTGATACAGCCGTCACGTCGTGTCAACGTGAATTGTGGTTAGTTTGCATGCGCTGAAGTTGATTTATGTAGCAGTGTCCAGGGCCAGCCTCTTCGCGAGCATCAGTGCTTTATATTAGCTTCTTGTGTTGCTAATACGCAAGTTCCAGTTGGCATCGTTGTGCGACTGCAAAAAATTCGTTATATAAACACCTGCAACTCTTCAACATATGTTTGTGCATGCAAAATTTGTACGTATATTTAGCGTCATGCCACGACGTGGCGCTCAATAAAAAATTGCAACACATTCACCTTTCCTCAGCATGCTTCGCGTAACGTCGATTCCCAGGTACGTGAGATCCGCCGATGTTTTTAAATGCGAAGCATTTCTTAGAGAACTGCAGCGACTTTGAGCGTATCTATCTATCTATCTATCTATCTATCTATCTATCTATCTATCTATCTATCTATCTATCTATCTATCTATCTAGCCGCCTACAACTTTTAGCTCTCCTCACCATTTGGATAATGGTATCAATACTAAACTTAGTATGGCATAACATGACTGTATGGCGAACGTAACTGACTAGTAATAACATAAAAATCATGCCATGTATGTCATTATTGTCATAATTTGCATGTCATGAGCTTGCTCTTGCGGTGGTTCCATTCGCATGATATGTCGCAAAACTGGTATGGTATGACATGACTGCATGGCAAACACAAGTGACAGACCCTAACATGAAAATCACGACATGCGTGTCATGTAACAACATGACTACATGCCACACTCATGATGTGCTTGCGGCCGTTTCGCTAGCCTTGCATATACCAAATTTGGTTTTACGGGACGTGATTTGATTGATTTGTAGGGTTTAACGTCCCAAAACCACCATATGATTATGAGAGACGCCGTAGTGGAAAGCTCCGGAAATTTTGACCACCTGGGGTTCTTTAACGTGCACCCAAATCTGAGCACACGGGCCTACAACATTTCCGCCTCCATCGGAAATGCAGCCGCCGCAGGGACGTGAATGGATGACGAAAGTATGTGAAAGGTGCAAACATAATAATCATGAGATGCGTGTCATGTAACAACATGACTACATGCCATGATCATGATGTGCTCGCGGCCGTTTCTCTAGCTTCTCATGAACCAAATTCAGTATCATGGTATGTGAATGGATGACGAAGGTATGTAACTGGTGCAAACATGATACTCATGAGATGCGTGTGATGTAAAAACATGACTACATGCTACACTCATGATGTGCTAACGGCCGTTTCGTTATAGCTTCACATGTACCAATTTCGGTATTACGTGACGCGAACAGATGACATAGGTAAGCGACACGTCCAAACATGGTTATCATGACAAGCGTGTCATGTAACAACATTACTGCATGCCACACTCATGATGCGCTCGCGGCTGTTTCGATACCTTCACATATGCCGAAATTTGGTATTACGTCACGTGAATGGATGACGAACGTATGGGACTGGTGCAAACATGATAATCGTGAGATGCGTGTCATGTAAGAACACTAATACATGCCACACTCAAGGCGCCAATACACTTCGACGTGAGCCGGCGCGCGTTCGTTTTATTGCGTCATGCCGGTGATGCCTTGCCAGGCTCCGATATCCTCCTAGTAGAGATCAGTGGATCTGCCTACTGACCTTAATTGTTGATCTTCATGCCGTATATTCGCAGGTGCGCGCCGCGCTGCGTTGCTTTGACGCATGCGCGTTGGAGCGCACCTGGCGTCCCTCCGTCACGAAGAAAGGCAGACGCGGCGCTGTCTAAGTAACGTCGTCGGCTCGAAATGCAGCATGTCGCATTTCGCGCCAATGGCCACCGGGCCGCGACGACGCACGCTCGTCACGCAGGTCGCACCTGGCGTCGCACTATAGAGTTATCGCGTTTTGCTAGCGTGGTGTCGCTGCGCCAAGCCTGCGCGTGCGTCAACGTTGCGTCGGAGTTTATTGGGCCCTTCACGACGCGCTCGCCGCCTTCGCGCTAGCTCCACATGTACCGAATGTGGTATCACGGGAAGTGAATAGACGACAAGTGTAAATGACATGTCCAAACCTGGTAATCGTAATATTCATTTAATGCAAAAGATGCTACGCCCTTTTAATGTAAAAGATGCTGCATGCTACGCCCATAGCGTTCTCGCAGCCGTTTCACTAGTTCAACATATACCAAATTTGATAATACGCGACGTGAATGGACCGTGAATGTAAATACACGTCAACATATGATAATCATGATATGTATTTCATGTAAAACATGACTACATCCTACGCTCACCACCTATTCGCTAGCTTCATATATGCCAAAGTTGGTATCAGGTGACGTTAACAGATGACGAAGGTAAATGAAACGTCCAAACATGATAATCATGACATGGAAGTGGTGTACGGCATAATTTACCACCGCTTCTTGACGTGCTGATTTTAAAGTGATCTATCACCCTTCCTCATTCGTGCTTCGCATATCATCGATTCCCAATGTACGTGGGATCTGCCTTTTTTTTGTTTAGTTTTGTTGTTGTTGTTGTTTCTTGCGACAACCTTGCAGCATTGATACAAATTTCTTTCTTTGCGTGCCTGTGGAGGAGGAAATATTCACACGTGCCTGTAGTAGCGGGTTGTATGCAAAGGCAAAGGCACAGACCACTTAAGAAAGACGGGCGATCGCGACCCCGCTAGGGTGAGAATGCCCAACTAACACACTTGGTGAGAGCCCTGTTGCTCATCGTTCAATAAATCATGCCGGAACCTCTGAAGCAACGTGACAATATTAGATGCGAAGAATTTCGTTGCGGACTGTACGCACTTTTGGCGTCTATCTGCATATCGATCTATCTATCTATATATCATCTATCTATCTATCTATCTATCTATCTATCATCTATCTATCATCTATCTATCTATCATCTATCTATCTATCTATGTATCCACCTAGGTCTGGGTGCTCTCATGATCACCCTCTTAATTTAAGGTGCACGAAAATTAGTACAGAAGGTCAGATGATTTCACGAATACGACGCGCTGGTCATCACCTGACTAATGTCACAATCTCGTCGCGTACGTCGTCAAACATTTTACAAAAAAAAAAAAACACCAGGCCTGCGCAGAAGGCGCAACAAAGTCACAGCGATAGCACGAAGAGAAGCCTTTCAGAGTCTTTTCTGAACAATCTTAAGGTAAATGCTGGAAGCAGACTTGCTGTGTACCCACTGCGCCAAGTATATTCATAATTTCTGCGTAGTAGGATGGCATTCATTATATCTTTTGTTATTCTTCGGAGAAGCGTGGTATCCGTTAACATTTGTAAGGAATTTTGTGTTGCATTCAGCGGCTGGCGATGATTAAGAATTACGCCTGAAGTGGGTATGTGCCACAGTTCATAGGTGATGAAAAACGATCTTTTGTAATAATCTATGTTCACACAGGGCTGGTCTGGGAATATCTCCCCTATGCAGTTTTTGTACAGTTCTGGAATCAATAGACCATTATTTTTTGTCATGTCGTCAATACAGTCTGTTAAGAAAACGTCTCCTTGTCATTCCGTTTGCTAACCTTGGACTGCCCTTCACGATTGAGAATATACTCTCCTTTGGTGATTCGGTTCTGGGCTACAGCCACAGGAATGCCTTTGTTGCCGTTTGCAGTTATCTTCATGAAACAAAACGAATGTGCCTCTAAAATATAAATTGTATGTTTGTTAATATATTATTCTTAAGCAAATTCTATACATCAACTTTGAACGTGTTCAAAATTACTGCAATTTTTGTTCAAGATATATATTATTCTGTCTGGTCGAAATGGCAAAAGAATGTATTGCACTCTTTCTGTGTTTACGTGTGCTTTATCCTCCTTCTGTTAGGATTATCTATCATTCAAAAGGCATAAATTCCATATTCTCACTTCTTGGCCAATCCCCCTGAGTGGGCAAGAGCCATAGTGGAGGCATCATCATCATCATTATCATCATCAGCAGCAGTAGCATCATCATCATCATGTAGGAGCATCGGACGACCCACTCGTTACACGATTTGCATTGTGTGACACCTGGTTGTTTCTTTGCAGTTCTAAAACGGTTTATTACTCATATTAACGCGATTCCTTTCCCGGAATCAAGCCTGCCTAAGGCAAGTTTGCGAACGAATCACAAGAACTGGCGTCGCTCAGTGGTATAATACTGGGTTGGCACGCAGTGGACCCGGGTTTGAATCTCTCTATGTCACCTCATGCCTTTGGTGTTTGCAGTGCTGAGCAGTGTTGAGGGCTACTATTCTCGTGAGACCCAGCGCAAACACCACCGCTTCATATCAGCTTACTGCTTCTGGTGTTGCTAATAACCATGTTGCTGTTGGTATCGTAGTGCAACTGCAAACAATGGCTACTATAGAACATGTGCTGCTGCCTAACGTATGTGTGTGCACGCATTTTTACATATATTAAGCGCTACTTCATAATGTCTTGCTCAAAGAGATTAACACACATTCAACTTGCCTCCGCGTGTTTTGCATAACACGGATTCCCAAGGTTCGTGAGGTTTTAGGTTAATTATTGTGACTACTTCTTGGTTGTTTTGGGTCATTATATCTAACATAGTTCCGTTACTTTAACTAGGTTTTGCGCATTTGCAGCTTTGTTTTAGACCTGTATCAACTACATTATTTTGAGCCTGACCACACTAGGTGGGCTGGACGGCAAGCAGGGCCCCTACCTTCTAAGAATTAGTAAACAGGTTTGCACTATGGCGCGCATGGCTGGGTCACGTGTGTGTCTTTTTTAGTGGGTGACTATTTTTATGTCATGTAGTCATTATGATAATCACATGTTTTGACGCCCAATGACAATTCACGCTTGTGCCACACATTATTATGTGATATTGCATGTTCTATTGTGAAGCATATATGCCAGACGCGTGCGTTTGTTTAGCATGAAAGTAACTTCACTGCATTTTCAAACAGGAAGTTATTTTCACCACATCTGAAAGCAGACATGTGGCTGTGTGGCTGAACACCCGCCTGCCATGTAAATTTCCCTGGTTCAACCCTCACTTAGACCAAATTTTTTTTATTTGGTTTGCATAATTCTCAATTTTGCTGTCTCGCACAAGATGATTTTTCTCTCCTAACCTGCGACACCGACGTCGACACCAGGATTTCTGCAAAAAGACCTCTTTAACGTTATCGCTTTAACTCTTTCATCCACAGAACTTCAGTTTTGGCGAAAAAAAAAACGTTTACTGAAAAAAACAGTGAAATCTTATGCAGAAAATATTTTTCTCCACAAGAAACAAAAAAATAAGTTTTTTGTTCGAAAAATATGAGGTGATCGCCTGAGGTGACCAACAGGCAGCAACCTTCTACTAGTCACTTTCAGTGCGGGTACAGCTCTTCCTTGCTATAGTCCTTAGCATGACTCACTCATACAGCATGCTTTCCTGCACTGTGAACATAGCAGGAACAGCTCATACTTATATAGCAATCAAAATATCCCGAGTCCACTATCTGGCGCGCCTTAAGGACGATGGCAGCAAAAACAAAGCCAACGTAACATGTCTCACTAAAGTCAAAACGAACTAGCGTCATATTTGTCAGATTGCCTAATGCTTCAAAATAGTGTTTAGAAAAAAAATCAAGAAAAGGTGGTTACCCGTGTGACCACCGTGCTGGAAAAAGTTAAAATAAAAGTCCCAGTAAGAAATTGGTGCCATCATTGAACTGTACATGTTTGCCTGCTTGTCCTTTTTCTAGTCTTTCCATCCGCTCACGGTCACGTAGTGCTTAATTACTTCTAATCTCAAGTGAATGCCCTAACGAGACTTCCAAGGCCCTTAGAATGTTCAATTACCTTAGTCTTCTCGGTCTTTGCCACACCTTGTTCTTCGCTATTTTATAGTAATTCCTTATTCATTTTTACTGTATGTTTTTTGTATGCATCTGACTCCAGTACGGTTCTAATAAAACAATTACTGGAAGTAAAGAAATAAGTAAAGAAAAAACAATAATTTTGTTCGGAAAGTACACACAACCGAACAGAAAACTTGGGGGAAAAATACGAGCAAGAGCAAGCCGAAGCTGCTAATCACTCGCAAGGACCTGCAGTGTGGTGGCTTCCATTTTTTAATCTGTGGTAGTTCACGTGGAAAAGAAAAGACTTAAATATGATCAAATGTAAAAAAATTATAACCACAATACTTGGTGGTTTCTGTGAGAGCTGACTAGAGCGTGCCATCTGTTCAAAAGAGGGGGTACCAATAGAGTACAGTTACTCACAGGCATCTACGCAAACCGCATATATCTTGAATGCGCCATTTGTTTTGTTTTGTGATTGGATAATCCCGCTGGCAAAGTGTCCTAAAGTTCCCTGATATGATAAAGAAGAATAACTTCAGACACCTCCCTATTTATTTTTTAGGTTTTTCAACCATGCTGAGAAAAAAGTATACCGAGAAATTATTTATTATTAATATTTGATATGCATCCACAGATACACAAGGACACAGAGGAAATAGGGAGAGAGCAAGCTGGCAACAGCCACCTGGAGGCGCACAACGCCTGTTCACTCTTTCGGGAGGAGAGAAGAAACAGAGGAAAGAAAGAGTATAGGAGAAAAAGAGGAAAGAAGATGAGGAAGGAAAGAAAATGACGACTTCAAAGAGTATGAGTAAAAAATAAACAAATAATAAAAAAACGCCCGTAAACGGGTGTCCAGGTCTGTTTCGTTCACAAATGTAAGATGAGCTCGGTGGGCCCGGTCGCATCGGGAAGACGACTACCCGAGAAAAAAGTATAGTTTTCGCCTTCCAGTCATTCTTAATGAATTCATAAGAAACAATACGACCTTTGCTGCGTACATTCGCTGTAATGTTTTGTCATCATCATCATCAGCAGCAGCAGCAGCAGCAGCAGCCCGACTACGCCCACTGCAGGACAAAGGCCTCTCCCATGTTCCACCACTCATTTCTGTCCTGTGTTTGCTGCCACCACTTTACACCCGTGAACTTCCGAATCTGGTCTGTCCACCTTACTTCCTGTCTCCCCCTCATCTGCTTGCCTTCTCTGGGAATCTAGTCGGTCGGTCGGTCGGTCGGTCGGTCGGTCGGTCGGTCGGTCGGTCGGTCGGTCGGTCGGTCGGTCGGTCGGTCGGTCGCTCGGTCGGTCGGTCGGTCGGTCGGTCGGTCGGTCGGTCGGTCGGTTTGGTCGGTTTGGTCAGTCGGTCGGTTTGGTCAGTCGGTCGGTTTGGTCGGTCGGTTAGTGCCTTTTAAAGGTACGGTCTAAAATATTTATTTATTTATTTGTTTATTTACTATTCGTGAAAGGTATAAAACACCACTTCATCTATGCACAGACCACCATTCGTCACACAGAGGGAAAAAAATTCCGCCATATCCACGAAGTGAATGATGATGAGTGGGCGAAGCTCCGGAGGTAAACCTGGTAAACCATGAATCCTCTGTACATTTTGCCCACTCGATTTTATTACATCGCTCCCCCTAGCGTACGTCGCCGCACTAAATCGAACGATTGCCTTCAACCAATGACTCGCGCCATATGTGACATCATTCCTATTTTATAAGATCTCGCGTCTTTCATCAACTACAAGTACCGCTTTCTAGTTTATAACATCTTGCATCTTTTCATCATCAGCTACAAGTACCACCATCTAGTAAACACTACAAGAACTAAACGAGAGGTGGCTACATACAGGAGACGGTACCGCCATCTAGTGAACACTGCAAGAACTAAACTAGAGGTGGCTACATACAGGGGACGGTACCACCATCTAGTGAACACTGCAAGAACTAAACTAGAGGTGGCTACATACAGGCTACAGGGGACGCACAGCCCACGCCCGAAGGAGCTTCGCCCCTAAAAGCTTGCTCCGCGCGATGGTTAACACATCCCCCGGGGTGTATTCACGAACACGGTCGAAGGGCGAGCGCGATCTGTGCGACATGCATGTAAATTGAATACATAAGATTCCAATCCTGGGTGACTGACCGGAGAAGCCCAAGTCCCAGGGCAAATAGCAAACGCTAGTCTCACTTCTGCTGTTTCTGCTGATTCCATTCGCGCAGCGTTAGCATTTGGCGTTCTTCGGGTGAATTCGCAGTGACCTGCGCGAGTCCAAGTTAATGCGAAAAGGAATGTCTCCGACGTAAGGATTTATTTGCCAGATCCACACGTCATTCATCAGGCGTTCACAGTTTGCATATAGGTTGGGTACGGAGGGGGCACGGCCGTTTGTCATGTTTCGCTATGCCTTGCCACGAGTGGGCGACTTCCTCATACTCTCTACTGGGAACGCAGGCCAGAAATTTAAATATATATAACCTCGCTTTGTAGCCGCACGACAGTGCGCTGGACAGAAGCGGCTTTCCTCGCCGCTCTTGCGTTAAATATAAAGCGAAGCTGTCCATGAATCAGCCAATGTACTTAAACCTTTGGTCGAGAAAGCTAAGTTTCTTCGCTAACTTAATATCAGAGAAACACAAACAAATGAATCACAGAGAAGCTGTACAAGACGTACATGTGGACAAAAGAATGTGAACTCGGAAAGTTTCCACATTTTGCGTAAGAAAGGAGGTGGTAGTGAGGATGTGCAAAACGAGTTTTGGTCAGAAAAAATGCATGTTTTTATTTTACTACGCGGAAATCCTTTTCGCTGTGAAGTGTCTTTCTTTGCGAAATACGCGTGAAGACCCGCGCCTACTCGGATATAATCTTAATTCTTTCGACTGTTGTCAGTGGAGATGAGTTTTCGTGCAAGTGCTGCGCTTACCAAATTCACCCGAATTTCAGTACCTATACGGTGTGCTGTAATCTTTCGTTACTATAGTAAAATTTCTAGCGAGTGTCCCTACGCGAGCAAGACCTACTCGAGCAAAAACCTATACCATTGTAATGGTAAGACAGAGAGATAGAATAAACGTTTATCTGAGCAAGCGCCTTCACCATATGTCTGGCCGTTGAACACGTCTGCGCTGATTATTCGCGCCTGGGTTCGATATCCTAGCTTCCCACGGCTCTTTGGTTAGTGCAGTGGTAGAACATAAAAAATAAACTAAGAGATTTATGTGCCAAAATGTAATATTGTTACGCATGCAACCGTGGACATTCCAAATTATATTTCATAACCTGTTATTTTTTTTTTTCATGGTGCATCTACACAACTGGATTTATGCACTCATGATCCATATAAATGCGGCCTCTGTAGACAAAAAACAGAACACGCGTTATTGAGGTTAGCAGCGTTACACGCTGGCCGAAACGCTACCACGGCTACTAAGAACAGCGGGGCCTCGTGAAACAGCGACACCCATTCGAAATTTCATTTTTTACAACACCTTCAATAACAAAGACGAATATTTGCTGGAGTACCTTTGAGTATACTGAATGACACAGTGTTAAAAAAAGTCTTTGCGTTGGGTAGCTGAATTGGCTGTGGAGTTAGAACATAACAAATGTCGAATATCTTCAATTCAGAGAACAGCGTGGAGCTAGAGATGCGTATAGTTGGCTCGATGGAAGAACTGTGGCAGCCGCAGAGGTCAGCACGCGTAAAATTATTTTCCGCCGCCCGATGTGACTCATAATCTGCCACAGGTGATTCACAGTACATTCAAGACAAAAAACGGCGTTAAACATTTGAATCATATAACGTTAAACAGGCCGTGTTGCAGAAAATTCACTGTTGATGTCAGCGAAGGAGAAATTTGCATGGAAGCAAAAAAAATTAAAGTCTGGCTTCGAATTGAAATCGAACTCACGCATACTGTTCGGCAATCAAGTATTCTACTACTGAGCCATGATAAATCTTAAAACAGCTGTGAAAGAAGACCCTTTGCAGGCGTCATGTCGTGAAAGTGTCCATTGTGGTTGCCATGTTCACTATTCAATAATATGAAGATGTCGTAAGCATCAGATGTCTACTCCTGTGACACGGCAACTTATATTCAAGCACAGCTCGAACCAGAAAAACTGTGTTGACGAGTGCTACGTATGAAATACACATCATCGCGCTGTACAACGCACTTTGTTTCTATAAAACGGACATCTCTATTTTAACTTGAGAGGGGACGTTACCTAGGGCCATAAGCTAGCCTTTAAACGTCTGTGTACACAACATGCCTGGTATTCCCACTACAAGCACATAACCATTCGGTCAACAAAAACACCACCCATCGACCCACCCCGCAATGTTTCACTCGAAGATAAAAAATGCAACGTAGTCAAGCGCTCAATGACGGCTTCGCGTGTAACTGATTCCAAAACTGCCTGATACCTGCCTGCATTTTCGAACACAAATATGTCTGAGGATTGGTCAATAAATTGGTACTGTACAGCGAAGTAGGCTTTTCAGCTCTGATATTTTACAAAAAGTGACCGGTATTCCTTGAATAAAACTTTTTTGATGTTCTTTTCTGCTGCCTTCTCCTGTTATCAAAAACATTGCACAGAGCACACCTCACATATTCGTTAGTATATAGTTATCCCGGCTGTGGCGGCTGCATTTCCGATGGAGGCGGAAATGTTGAAGGCCCGTGTACTCAGATTTGGGTGCACGTTAAAGAACCCCAGGTGGTCAAAATTTCCGGAGCCCTCCACTACGGCGTCTCTCATAATCATATGGTGGTTTTGGGACGTTAAACACCACAAATCAATCAATCGTTAGTATATAGTTGACATGGTACAGGGTGTTCAAAAGTTCCCAAGCTACTATACCAAGTATTCCTATGGCAGCGTGGCCTGACAACAAAACTTTTGACCCCCCCCCCCCCTCCCGTATATGTCTATGTCTGAATGACTTGCGGGCTTGTGGTCACAATGTTCTAGCGAATAGTTAATTATACGGTTCACTGTATGTAACTTGCCAACTCTAATTAGTGATGAACTTTGAACATATCATGCTCTTAGGTTTGTGCGCAGACTCTGTTCTCGTGCTTGTCCTATATTCTGAATTCAGGAGTCTTCTCCTGTTAAAGAACCGCCATGCGTGGAGTAAGCTTTACAGGTAACAAAAGGCTCGAAAGTGCATGGCTTCGTTCATATGGTTAACGTGGTAGTACGTGTTGGCTGCCTTATTAGAGGGCTTATTCGAACGTGTAAATATTTTGTGAATAGTTAATGAGAACAATGGTACTACTCAATAAGTTTATACTAACAATGAAATTAAGAGATACCATACGCGCACCTTATTATATACGATTCATTTCTTAGCAAACTTCGGCGGCTTTGCGCGTATATATATATATATATATATATATATATATATATATATATATATATATATATATATATATATATATATATATATATATATATATATATATATATATATATATATATATATATATATATGTGTGTGTATATATATATATATATAGCCGCCTACAACTTTAACCTCTCCTGGGCGTTTCAATAATAGTATCGATAGCAAGCTTGTTATGGCATTACATGAAGAACATATTTGACTAGTCATAACATGAAAATCACGACATGGATGTCATGAATGCCATGATTTCCATTTTATGGTCCTGCAGCTCTTGTGGTGGTTTCGTTCACATGGCATGTTGTGAAACTAGCAAGGCATGACATGATTTCATGGGGAACACAAGCGACAGACCCTAACATGAAAGTCATGACATGCGGGTCATGTAACAACATGACTACATGCCGAGCTCATGATGCGCTCTCGGGCGTTTCGCTAGCGTCACATATACCAAATTCGTATTACGGTACATAAATGGATGACGGATGTATGTGACTGGTGCAAACGTGATAATCATGAGATGCATGTCATGTGAGAACATGACTACATGCCACAGTCAAGGCGCCAATACATTTCGACGTGACGCGGTGCGCGTGCTCACCGGCGTTGCCCCGCCAGGCACCGGTCCTGCCATATACTCGCAGGCGCGTGCAGCGCCTGTGTTGCTTTGACGCATGCGTGTTTCAGCGCGTCCGGCGTCCCTCCGTCACGAAAAGAGGGAGACACAGTGTTGTCTGGGTAATCCCTCGACGCAAATTGCAGCATGTCGCATTTCACGCCGAGGTGTTACCCAGACAAAATTGCAACAGTTTGGTTTTTAGCAATCAGCTGTGCAGTTCCAGATATTGCTTTACACATTCGAATCAGTACGAATGTGCTTACACGGCCGCTGCACTATATAGTCGTTGCAAGATATAGTTGTTTGCACCAATCATATACTTTCGTCATCCATTGACGCCACGTAACGTGACGTCAACAGATGACATGGCGTCAATGTGTTACGTGGCGTCAATGGATGACAAAAGTATATGATAAGCGCAAACATTATAATCCTTACGCGCGTGTCATGTAGGAACATGAGAACATACCAAACCAATAGCGTGTTCGCGGTCGTTTCGCTAGCTCCACATATATTAAGTATGGTATCACGTGACGTGAATAGATCGCGAAGGTAAACGACACATCCAAACATTATAATCATGACACGGAGGGCATGTACGGCATTAAATACCTCCACCTCGTAATGTTGTGCTGATTTTAAAAGTGGCATATCGACCTTTCCCGATCGTGTTTCGCATATCATCGAATCCCACTGTACGTGAGATCAGCCAATTATTTTTACAGTCCCTGTGATTTCGTGCTTTGTTTACACGCATTTTGCAATCTTATACGTAATCATATTTTGTTACAGAAAAGCTATGAGTGCAACACGCCTTACAGGCAACAGAGAGCTCGAACTTGACCATATTAGTCTAAATGATTCATGTTGACATTCTTGTCAGCGGGTTTATCTAATTATATGTAAAAAATCATTTCAAAAATATTTTTATAGAACATTGAGATATATGTCTTTATCGTTTTTAGAAGAAAATGGCATGGGTGCACTCTATAGTGCAGCCTCTTTTATTGTAATTTTTAATTTTTTATTCCTTCGCATAGTCTTACGTAAACTGCCACTCGTGCACAAAAAAAAGGAATAGAGTAATAGCATCCCACTGATGAGGACCCATGAAAAAATCGGAGCCGATTTCGTCGTTCTGAAAATATTTGGCCAGCTCAGCACACAAACTAATGCTCTGTCCGTACTAAATAAAGAGAGCCACTTTACCGCCATCATCTCATGTAGTTTCGGGTATCCGGGGCCTCTTTATACATCATGCCCCTTTTTTACGTATCCGGTTTCTTCTATCTATCATTGTAGTCGTTCGGCCGGCTTCCGGAATATGGAAGCTATAGGGTTGCTCTCCCGAACCATCGTCCCTTGAGCAAATGATACGGTTCATTCTCGTCGGGTATGGATAATCTCGCCAAGTCGGCGCAATCCTTTTTTTTCTGTATGAAGCTTTGTATTCACTTGCTTTTCCTTCCATTCTCGTGCAAACAAGTTTCCGTTTCAATTCAAGAAACTTGCACATTAGAAGCTAAAATTGCGGCGCATAGGAAATACTCCACTAATGATTATTTTTCGAAGACGTGCACGATATTATTACGCTTGAATGATGTCGCGTTAGGAAACGCAATGGTTCCTGGTAGGCGGCACGTGCGTCAAGCCAAGTTTTTGCGCACATAGATGGGGCCGGGGAAAGAACAGAAGGTGTTTTGTTTGTTTGTGTATACAATTCTTTACTATGAGGGCCGTGACGTGTTTGCCTGGGGCAGCGGTGAAAATTGTATCGAAAACTTTGACCAGATAGGGTTTTTAGGGTGCACCTAAATATAAGTACACGGACATCAAAGATTTTTGCTTCCATCGAAAATGTGCACGTCGCGAGCGAGATTCGACAACATGACCTTTGGGTCAGCACTGGAGCACCACAGTCACCTTTGCTATGCCGTCAAGTGTGGTACGGTATGTTTAGTCTGCATACTGTACGCTGGCCCCGCAATAGAGGTTGTTCAGCGCTGGCACAAGTACAAGTATATCGGATTGATAAATTAATAAAAAATGTCTTCAATGTTAGGCACGCATCCATTTGGCACGCTCAGCATAACCAATATTTGCAGAATTTGGCAATATTTGCGAGCGGTGCACAGTGTGCACCGCTCGCAAATGGTGTTACCAACGAGACGAACCATTCAAAGTCATGTGCTTTCGCCATATTAATTCATACCAAAGCACGACTCAACAAAAAGACATTGTGGCACGGCATGCGAGGCCGTGGTACTTCTGAGAATTTCCTACGCTCCTAAACACCCACGAAGAAGTAAGCGTCTCCTTTGAGGAGAGAAGTAAACTGTTTCGCTGAATGGTCGACCCTTTCTTAATGAGCTATTAGGAAAGGAACTTACAGGCACTGCGCAGGGAAGGCAATATTTGCAGGAGGTTGAAAACAAAAGAAAGAAACATGAAAATACAGACATAAATCCGGAATTGGTCGTTACGAAGGGGTAGCCGGACAAAGAATTCGCTGGAATTTCTGTCTTAAGCAGAGCGACTGCCTGTATACGGGTCGCGTGTGCCAAGGGTACAACGAGCGAACAATACCGCATTGTGACCGCGATTGGGGCAACTTGTTTCCGCGCCCGTTCCTCCGAATGCGGTAACTAATAGACGCCACAGGCGAATAAGCTATGAAGCTACACAACAAAGTAGCAAATGTGATGCACCGCTAGGCGGGAGGCATTGCCTTCATATGCACCGGCAGGAACAACATGTTTCGCCACCTCACGCTATGCTCGACATTTTGCCACCCCCCCCCCAACCCCTCTGCTGTTGTAATACAGGGTTAGCTGTTTCTATATGCGTTGCTTCGGGCCGCCACGTACAATGTAGCTTGGTCATTTCTTGGCGGGGCGTAAGCGGCGAGATGCGAAGTTCGCAATGGCTCTTACAATAGTGGAATGGCGGCGTCAGAAACTTTGCTTCTCTTTTTATTTCTCCACGTCCAATCGCGGCTCCCCTCCTTCAGTATGAGTGAGCGACTGCTTCCGGCAACGACCACAGCTCTCTCGCGTAATCGAAGGCCCGGGGCGTCACTGGCATTTGTTTCAGTGCAGGCACCAATTGCGACACCCCTCTCCACTGCCCCCTTTCTCCATCTTCACTCTAACGGACGTTCGTATACTTTTCCCGGCAGCCGTCGCAAAAAATGCCACGTCTCTCTCACATTCACTTCGGAACAAGATGTGGGCAACACCTGCTAGACGATGTTGGTTCCTTTCTTGCACACCCACCTCCCATTGTTTGCACCGTTTCCCTTCGTCCTCTCCGGAATAACCGCCACTTTCCAAATGTGAAGCTCACATTGTAGCTTGCGCAAACAAGCGAAACGAGGCGCCTTTGTTTCACGCGGTAATGTCCCTATGTCAAGCGACGTGATCGGGCTTTCCGCCCTGTAGAGGGAATAATGGTTAGAGCCTAGAAATGGCCCATGCACTTCAAGCAGCCTTACGCTGATTGGCGTATTGCTTCTATTCTTTGTACTTGAGTTCCCGCTGGTTTTGCATTAGTCGAGATAAGTAATGTCACCAACTATTCTCGATAACGACCACAAAGAGTTCACAGGGTCCCTTACACAGTCATCTAAGACAACTAGAAAGCGAAAGCCATCTGCTTTTGCTTCCCAGTCGATTTATTGATCCTCGCCTGCCATGCCCCGCAAGCTCTCCTTTCCTTGTCGTGGTTTTGTGCTGCCTCCGGGATCGGCTCATCTTTCACAAAGCTACGATGCCATATGATGACGGCGTCATGTGATGTCCTGACGACTTCACCAATATTGGTGATCTGTTCCCTCATCATGCCGTCAAATCGGGACGTCATCACGCGAGCATTTTCAACAGCGGGCCTATTTAACCTTGGAGTAAGGCCGGCGCGTATGCGTCAAAGACAACGGGTACGTGCCAAACAGCAGAGCACACGTTGGATAACATAGCAAGAAAGAAAAGAAGAAGGGTAGAGGAGGTACGGCATTGCCTTGTATAGCACAGTTTAGCAGCTATGTGGAAAAGGCACGTGAGGGGAAGGTAGGCTTAAGTAAGGGTAAGGAAGACGGAAACGAGGAAAAAAATAGAGAAGGTGAAATGGTACACCACAGCTTACCCATGTAAAGTATAGAGTAGCAGTGAGTGGCAAAGAGAAGTGAGGGTAAAGACGAGTTATGGGAAGGGCGTAGGAGAAGAAAAAGGGGAAGGGAGAAAAATAAAGGAAGAGATAAAAAATACAGAAGAAACAGGACGAAGATGTACAAAAGATACAGAAATAAAAAAAAACTATTTGACATACGCTCTCTATGTGGTGGCTCTTGCTTACCAGCATCGCTGTATTCTAAAATTACGCAGGCCGTGGAACTGGCTTTACATATTTTTGTTTTGCATTACCCATGTTAACGCCGACGCTCTGAGGTGTCGACGCTGAGGCATCAAAACCTTTCGCCCTTAAAATGATTATTTCAGATAATTCAGAACAGTTGTGCAGAGAAGCACATGGATGGTGACAGATCAGACAAGACTCAACGCTAACAGTGCTAGCACTAGAGAGATGCCCGGGCCGCAATTTAGCGCCCTGGTCCAGCTCTGTCACGATGTTTGCCGGAAGCAGGTCAGCGCTCACTTAGCGCTGCGTCCGTCCCGTCTCGATCTGTCTCCATTCGTGTGCTTCGTCGCGCTAGTGTTCTTAATTGTGCCCTTCCACCTAATTCATGAGTATATCCTTTCGATAATTTCACCTTGATCGATGAGGCACCTCAGGCTTTCGTCTTAAAAGCTTCAAGCATGAGAACATCGGCCTCTAACATACCCGTAAGTTATCAACCACAACCAATCGTATATATAGAAGCCACCAAGTACGCCACAAAATGTCAGTTACTTTTCAATACTAATTGCAAAATCACTATGGTCGTTGCATTGCATGCCTGTTGCTGCAGTTACACCCGTCGTTTCTATGTTCTTCGATCCCATGCATCTCTATGTTACACCCTAATGCGAAGCTTACACAATTTCAAAATTATTTTGCACGGGTGTTCATAGTTATAGTTAACGATAGACGATAACTGTTATCTATAATCAACAAAATAGGTGAATTGTCCATAATCGTTGAAATTGACAGTAATCGTAAAAAGAGTGAAGAAGGTGGGCAATGCAGCAGGAAGCGATCTTTATTTGTTCTTGTCTAGTGCCACTTGAGGTCAAAACTGCCATGTCAGCCTTCAGATAAGTTGTGACAAGGCGAGGGGGTGGAGTTTCGACATGGTGCCGGGGGCCACACTATGTCAGAGAGGTGGACATACGAGTCGGCCATATAGTGTCATCTAACAACCTAAAGAAAAGACTAGCACCGTGATTGTTGTACCCCAGTTCGAATAATGGGAACTTCAGGGTTCTGGTCATATAGCTTTATTTAGCGAATTATCTACCGATTCTATTTCACTGTTAAAGCTTCGTTCTTCGCGCAGCCCTGGTAGAGGGGTGTTTCGCGAAGCACTCAAGTTGTTTCCTTGCTCTTCAAAAATCATGGAGACCGCTAGGTCTTTTGGTTTGCTGTGCGTTGCAGCTTAGTTTACAAATTTTATTTGACAGCTGTGGCAAAGCGTCATGCAGACACCGCTGTGCATAGATATAGTATTTATTTCAATACAGGAAACAGCGTGAAGTTTACATTTTTCGATAGGCGCTCCTTATCAAAGCTATTTAAAATTTTCTGCAAAACGACGGCGAAGCTAATTCGAAGCACCGTCATGCTCGTCTGGCTCGAGTTCCTAACAAAACGAGAGATGCCTTGGGGCAGACCACTTGAGCAGACGCCCCCCGGACCGCCACAGACGATGCGTTGTCTCCAACTCAATGGACTACTGTTACTTTCATAAATTAAAGATACGTAATTTCGAGAGATAAATAAGCTTGTTTGTTTTCAGGTTCTCTAAAAAAGATTCAGAATATCGCGATAACAAATCAACAACACAATGACAGTAGAATACATAGCCTGGAGGTGGAACTTGCCCCGGTTTCACTTCCATCTTACAGTCACGAAAACCTTTTGCAGTGAGTTTTACGTTCAAAAGAATGAACCAAGTAATTATTGCAGACAACTTCAAATCACTCTGTATTACACTCAGCGAACAATCGTCACGAATCTCAAGATTCAAAGTCGCCCAAAGCAAATCCGAAGCCTCCACTTCGAATCAATCCCATGGCGGTAGAAGCGCCGCCAAAGGAGCCCGCATAGATAATACTGTCAGCTTTACGTAATATATAGCACAAAAGTAAAAGGAAGTGACAAGCGCGTTCGCTGTAAACTCGTACACAACTGCAACGACACTACTAAATTACGACGTCTGGGTGGCTTAAGGGTCCTATAACAACTGAAGGTAAACGGCACATCTTTCTTTGCTATCAGACGTACAGCATTCAGGTCATTATTCGTTAAAATAACTAAGAGTACTAAACACGCATCGAAGCTGCATTCTGGATGATAAGGCACCTGTGAACAATCGGAATACCCTAGCCCACGCTCCCGGTGAAGATTAGATTGCCGCTGCTTTGCACTTTACATGAGGGCTTCTACCGACGTCAAATGGTCCTTCCTTCACACTGGTTGTGTTTCTTTCTTCTCCCCCGATGAACTTTTTTTCTTTTTCTTCAGCTTAGGGCATGAGGATAAGCACACGAAAACTTGACACCGTAGGCGATCAAGCAAAACCCGAAGGGCAATGGAGGGCAAAGTTGCCGCACCCGGACTTGAAGAATCAGCGCAGCGTCGAGAGATGAACATGGCCCTAAAATATTACTTTTTGGGACTTTACGTCCCTGAGCAACGGTATGAATATGACGAATGCTGTAACGCAAGTTTCCGCAAATTATGTCGTTTTGCTGTTCTCCGATTCGTTATTAAACCTAAGCACATGGGCCTCCGGCATTTTTCCTACATCGAAATACAACCATCGCAGCCGGGATTTGACACCGTGACCTTCGAATCACCGGTAGATGACAATAACTATTCGTTCACTAAGCCGGGCGGACGTGGACCTATAGGCTGCATAAAATAAAGAGGCCACCCAAGTGGAGTTCACGATTCACTTGTTTGCGTTGAGTTCGTACTCATGTTCATACACTTTCAGATCATCGGATTGAAATTTTATTCTCACTTTTGGCCGCTTCTTGAAAACCATTGACACGTGCGGTACTTTGCAGATCCAGGTAAGACTAGACGTCTGTGTTTGTTCATGCGTCAGAAGGCAAGCTTCTTCATGAACTATCTGTAATAGACGCAGACATTCCCCAAGCTACCTTTTTGTTATTGTTTTTTCTCAGCGCTCCTCGGTTATGGCGCTACAACGAAACGCAAGGCACCTCATTGTCTGGTGGTTATTTGATTACGTGCAATTCTCTAGTGTACGGCCCAAAAACCAGCGAGACGGAAGTTGGAAAAGAAATGAATGGCAAGTCTGAGCTGCGGGCCTTCGGCTAATCGAATGGGCGCGTACCGAGGGACTGTCTGGGGTTGGACGCGGAGGTGGAACTCTGGTTTCCAAAGGCGCCGTTCTCAGAGCCATATTAGACCGACGACAACGCAAGACGAAGACTTCATCGATCCGCAGATACAGGAACATCAGTGTCAATGCTGCCGAATGATTCTCGGGCGAAGACCTTTCCTGACAGTCTTCATTAAACTTCTCAGACGAGACAAAGAGCTTCTTCTCTATTTCTTTTTCTTTTCGAAGCAATCAGAATTCAACTGGCGCGAAGCCTCCTGTGAGCATTGCAAGCAAGTAATGTAAAAGAATGAAATGCATTCGTAGAATAGCTGACTGGTGGCAAACTTGATTAAATGTTTAATGAAAGTGGACAAAAAGCTAAGCACGTAAAAGCCTAAGCGGGAATTCATGCAAAACAAAGGCCCCTCAAAAAGAACGCGTGATACACAACCGGGAATTATGTCTTTAGAAAAGTCGAAACTGAAGTAAAATAAAAACATACTTTTAAAAATTATGCAGGTTTATGCAGGTGTTATAGGCATGAAATCCAAGAACCACCTAAATGCTCTTGCAATTTTACCCAACAGCATTCCTTAACTGATGCCGGAAACTCAGTAGAGATTCTTCTTGTGTGTGCAATATTTCACGAGCAGGTCAAGAGAAGGCCTGTGAAAGCAATTGCCGACTGCTCTACGGTATTCATCTCAACTTCATTATTCCAATACTGGCCTTCATATTTTATCCCAGACCTCTCGTGACTCTCACGAACATACAAACATTATTTTGAATAATTCCTTTCCTCCTCCTTGATGGCTTTCATTTTGTAACACAAATGTGTTTTATGCCGGTGTCCATCGTGGTTCTACTGACGTATTTCTGTCCCGGATATGAAGTTGTAAAAATATCAACTAACAGATCGCCAAGATAAAAAACAAAAGAAAAATTTTAGTCGCCGGGCATTGAACTTATGACCTCTCACTCCACAGCGCGTGGTGCGAAACCGCTAAGCCGCAGAACGTACGCGCTCCAGTTCACCAATGGCGAGTATTTATATACAGCATGTATCGTTTGTGGTTCTCAGAGCTCGACAACTTCAGAGCGTTTTCGTCATCACTAGCGAGATCGCGCAAAGGCGGCGTGGAGGGCGTGCTCAAGCCGGCGCCCCTCTCGTTCGATGCGCATGATCCTCTACAAGGCGTGGTCGCTCGTGCGTGCGCTTGTATTGTCATTGGGGCACTTTGACAGTACATTTTGAGCTTCCACCACACGTTTGCTTTGAAGTAACAATGATTGAAGAGGGGAAGACGGTCACTTCACTTGCCGCATCGGCAGAGTTTACAAAAGGAGCACGCTGCTCACACATGAAGAATGAACGAATAAATGAATGAATTACCAACTTCATTTATCCCAGGTTAAATAGAAGAGAGAAGTAGCAATTGTGACAGTTGTTCCCACTCGTTCTGTGTATACATGTGCATTTATTTCATGCGTCTTTGTATTTTTAAATGTCCAGCTGCGACAGTTGTTAGTCCGCGCTCGTCTTCTGTATGCTCATTTCGTGAGTCCCTCCTGCTTGAGGCACTCGATGCAATTAAGTTTTGAGAAGCTTGCCGTTCTTCGCGTGACATTACAATGTGTTGCTGTAAGATTAATTCATTCGATCTTATGGCGAAACAATGCACAATAAACGCTCAACTACCTCTGTGAAGACACGTTTGACTTACTTTTTATACCAATTTGATGAAGGACTTAGCTATGTTTTTGTTTACTTTCCTCTCCGCCATGGTCTAACAGTGGTTGTGATGCTGAGACTTGCTCCCCACTAGGGCTGCAGAATATACGTCCTTGCTTTTCCTCAACCTATCCTCCTCCTCGGCTGCTGAAGAGAAAGTCTCAGGCTTGACCTCGGCTGCGGCGGTCACAAGTGGCCCGTGCGCTGTGCAATATCAGTGCGTGGGTCTAACACCTAATGGTCAAATTTTCCGCACCCCTCTGCTAAGTTGTGCCTCGATCACATCGTGAATATGGCACGTAAAACATCAGATACTAATTTCCTATAGTCAAGCTGCATGCCTCAACTTTTAAACGGTTTCGGCTCCATGTACTAAAAACAAAATGCCAGTTGACCCTAAACAACCAGCAGACAGTCATGTGCACTTCTGCTAGAAGACTCGCGTGCTGGTAGCGTTTTCACTTTGGTCGCTGAGGATGGACAGTCGGAGAGGCGGACAGATTATCCGACGAACACGGTCGCTTTAGACTTGTGCGCCACTGCAACGGCCTAACTAAATTTCAATGTCTGTGTGATTTAGGAACTCTTTGACAGCAAAGGAAAGATGGAATATCTTTATTTGCAATCAGGCATAACAGGCATAATCAAATACAGTTTCGTTAGATATTCACTTTGGAAGAGCAGGTTGGCGGGGAATTTTCAACGTGATAGCCTTAAAGAGCTCAATTCACAGAAATTCCGGCGTCGGCGTCAGTGAGAGTGCTGGGGGTGATTGCTTATGAGTGAAAAATAGTTTTGCCCGTAACCTAAGAATTGAGAAAGATGCAAAGAAAATAACTAATAAAAACGTCCCGGCTCAAGTCGGGATGGAACCCGGGCTGTCTGCGCTGCAAGCACGTGTTTTACCGCGGAGCCACAACACTTTTTAAAACTGCTCTAGGAGAACACACTATATGCATGTCATGCAGTTAAAGAAGTGTCTTTAAGGCATTATATATAGCGTCACAAAAGCGTAGATACTGTCAGGCTTCAAAAGACTTGAATTGAGTAACGAGTGGTTGTTTTAAAGGCCCACCTATTGCAAGGCGCTCAGGCATATTTATTCATCATCATCATCAGCAGCAGCAGCATCAGAACCATCAACAAGGTTAACACCTGCTTATGTTTGCATGTTGCTCTACGGATGCGCAGATGGTTCTTCACTGATTCTGAGAACGAATAAGTATAGCAGTATACGGAGCACCTAACAACTGTGCTTGCCATGGGCATCCGATGATATAGAAATCGCTTCGGTTGTTACGCGCACAGTCGTTCGTTTCTTAACGGCACGGTTAAGGTGTGCGCCAAGAACCGAAGTAGGCTACCAGCTCAGAGGGCGATGAGAACGAGGCCCGATTGCACTATCCCGATCAACTCTTGAAGGCGAAGCTCAATCGTCTTTCATTTATTTTTATTCCTTGATTTCTATTTATTTCTAAATTTGTTCCTCTTTCTCACGTGTGTCCTCTCTCTCAATTTCTAGCTTGCTTAATCTGCTTTTTTTCAATTTTTTACGTGGTTTTCTCTACGTTACGTCAAGCTACGTGAGACGACGACAGCCTACGACCGTCCGGGCTCCTGAAGTGTTTCGCACTCTAATAAAAAAGGAACAAATGCCCCATTCAATGTGCCAAGTTTATAGAGTTTTTAGTCGTACTAAACTAGTTACTTTCTCCGTCACGAGGAAAACAAAGTTGTTGTTTTTTTATGTGAGCTAGACCCGCTCCCTCGTTTTACGACGTCCAACTTTTACGCCTCCAGTCCCGAGACGATCAAAGTGAGCACTCCGTTTGCGCCGTCGTTTCGACGTTCGAATAAAGGGGAAAAGGAGTGCGTAAGCAATATTTTAAGGACTCACGGCGAGCGGCATAACTTTAAACGAAAGTACGTTGCTGGCGCCCCATCTCATCGACGGAAGTGACTTCAAAATGTCAACGCGCGGCCAGCATTCAGAACAACCGCTTCTATACGAACGCGCTGTGCCACGGGGTGAAGAACTCTCGGCTTACATAAACACTTCGCTTCCGGCACTTTCTCGCACTCCGCTGACGCGTGCGTTTCCTAGGTGGAGGAATAAACATGATTATGTTCTAGTAACAGCGCGACGACTTCAGGAAGAGACAGAAAGGACAGGAAAGATCGCTCTTTCTCGTCCTTTTTGGCTCTTCCTGAAGTTGTCGCGCTGTTTCTGGAACATAACCACGATGAACCAACTCGCCCAAATTAAGCTCTTGTAGCAATAAACATGAGTTCCATCCACTTTCATCGGCCACAGAAACTGAGTACGACTGTGGACAAACATAACACGACGGAAATGCGAACTTTTTTTAAATTTTACTTTTCTCTTCTTCCTTCCCGAGACTTCTCCAGTATGGCAGTTCAAATGTTTCCTTTCCCAGGGTAGTGAGAAACATAGCGCAGTGTTTGGCGCGAACGAAGCCGCCGGATATGAGGCACACGTGCATGAATGAACACGATCCAGATAAATGGTCACTCCCGCACTACATCCCTTGCATTCAACTCAACCTGAGAGCAACAGTGGTCCACACAAGAACTCTTTATGGGAAACAAGAGCAAACACTGTGGCGTGCTCAACTTTACGAAGGTTACAACGAAAAGCATGAGTGTTTTTTTATATTACTCATCCCTAATTTAAGTTTTTTATTCCGCTTCACAATATTTTGAAATAGCGGCATTTCCTCATCGCCTGTCCTTTCTCTTCCGCAAAAGTCTTTTTTTTTTCCTCTGTGCGTTATTTTAGCACTTTTTTCGATCGTTTTTCTTTTCTCATTAGTAGTAGTCGTGATTGAGAGATGATGCTCCTCGTTATCGGCGTCTTCGAGATGAATTGCACAGGTACCGCAGTAGCGAAAGAGAGATATTAAAAAATGCAACAGTGAAGTGTAGATGAACTAAACAACAAAAATAGGCATCTTCTGACACATTTTCCTAAAACACGCTAACCTTTCACGCGCAACTGTTCGCCTGAAATCTGGAGGTAAAACAAAGGAGCGCATTTGATCATATATGTATAACAAGGTTCGCTGAATCACCCACATAGGAACAATAGTTTCTTTGCTTGTGTTGAAATGCGCAGCACATGTGCGCACATGTGCTGCGCACGTTTTCTTCCTCCCTCCCTCCCTCCCTCCCTTCCTTCCTTCCTTCCTTCCTTCCTTCCTTTCTTTCTTTCTTTCTTTCTTTCTTTCTTTCTTTCTTTCTTTCTTTCTTTCTTTCTTTCTTTCTTTCTTTCTTTCTTCCTTCCTTCCTTCCTTCCTTCCTTCCTTCCTTCCTTCCTTCCTTCCTTCCTTCCTTCCTTCCTTCCTTCCTTCCTACCTTCCTTCCTTCCTTCCTTCCTTCCTTCCTTCCTTCCTTCCTTCCTTCCTTCCTTCCTTCCTTCCTTCCTTCCTTCCTTCCTTCCTTCCTTCCTTCCTTCCTTCCTTCAGAGAAGAATCTGTAAAAATGCTTGGTGACCGCCGACGCGGAAAAACACTGCAGATCTTGTATGCTGTCAATCAAAGCGCCGTTAATTAGACACATTAGGCAGCTTAATGGCGACTATACAGACAATTACCGAACTGTATTTTTCTATTAAGTGCTTCCCTTCTATCAGCTCACTGTTTATGCAACTGCCAAGTCACGAGTGAGCACTTTATTTTTGTGACGCGTTGCTGCTTAACTAAGGCAACCATTTAGGATTGCTTCCATTAATTATCGATGTTTTTAAAGCGACATATAGTGGCGATAACAATATAGAGAGTAAGAGCCACGTACATGGCGCATACAAAACGGAGCTTCCTTGCTGGTCGTTCATTAAGATAACAATGACTCTGACAATGCACATACAATAAATATTTATTGCTGCAAAGCCCTGTAAGGTCAATATGGATGGATCCTATGTTTAAAAATTTGTTAATTGTGCTGTATACTGTTCTATGAAAATGCAGTTCTAATTCTTCAAACATGCCTTCCTCGCTATCAATTATATAGCAACCCTCCATAAAAACTTGGCGGCTAAAAAGGTATCGCTGCAAAGATCGTAAATCTAAGTTAGTATTCCCCCCCCCCCCCACCCCCGCTGGCGTTTCTATGGTATACCCCTGTGCTTACACTTAAAGGTTCGCGGCAAGAAATCCTCGCTTATTAAGATTAGCCCATTGCGCACCACTGCGGCTTACCTCACAATCATATTGCGATTTTCGCGTGATAAACCTTAGTACGTAATTTTGAATCGTCGTGTCAACTACGCTTTATTAGAGTACTTAATTCACCCTACTGACAGGCAGTGTACCCACTAATCAAAATAATAGTTAGTTTCTTTACGACGTATAACATACCCACGTACATAACTCTAGCAAAGAGACTTCTTAATTTTGTTTGGAAGATCTTGCGTCCCCCGACGCCCCCCTCCCTTTTTTTTTCCTTAGAGCGTACATTCACGATTTCTTTTTACCCTTCCCCTTCTTTAAACCTACTTCTTTTCCTAATTTACCGACATTCCAGTAGCGCCCTTTTTCGAGTTTGCGGCTTCTGCGGACCTCGACGCCCTAAAGACGAACGCCTTGTCATCGACCTCTCTGCCTGTATTGACCAGATACCCTCGGTCATCTACCCACTCCTCCTAGATATATTCTCTTTTTCTTTTTATCAACTCCACTTCACCTTTCCCCATCTCTAAACATGCTTAGCCATGCCCCCCCCCCCTCTCTTGTCCCAACGGAAGTCCGACAATAGCAATGTGGTTTCTCCTTCTTTTTTTCTTTATTTTTCAATACTGCAAATTTTTTTGCCTTCATCTCTTCGTATGGACGTCTTCTTTGTGTACCTTCGTTCAATGACTCTTTAATCGTGTTAGTCAATCCTTTTTGTCAGTCAGTAACCCCACGTAGACGAAGTTTTCTAGGAGCCTTAAAGCAAATAAAGAAGCACCTCGGGTGAAAAAAAGGTTTCAACTTTTATAGCCATATAGAGCTGCGCTCTTAGTTGATATAGCGACTTCAAAAGCTAGGTACAGCAGTGTTATCCAGCACTGATACTAGCCGTGGTCCGCAAAACTGTCGGTTGCTCTATAGGTTATACGAACGGCTGGAGACAGCCAGTAAATTGGAGTGAGTGACCTTTTACTGCTTAAACTTAGAAAAAATACAATATTTGTAACCCTTCAAAAGCCGTTTTCTTTGATACGGCGCTTCTAAATTGCTGTTTCACACGCGGCTACCTCTTTTTTTACTATTTTACGAGCAGACTTCATAAAACACTTCACTGCATCTGCGCTGCGCAGTAAAGCAATGTAAAGGCAGGTAAAGGTGTTAATTTAATTGATTTTATTACTCTTTTATTTGGGCACTTCATTCAGGTGGGATTGCATACTGGCTGAAGCGGCCGTGGATGCGCGTGTTTTATAACATGCTCAGACTTCTTGAAGGCTATCAAGTACGGTATATCTCAAGTTCAACTTTATATAAAAATCGCTATATTACTGTCTCGCAATCAGCGTCTGTCATGATTTTAATGTAAAAAATATGGTCGGAAACCCTAACAATTATTTTAGTGCGTATGCTATTTAAACACAGCGATACACCTTTATTTGTTTCACGAGAGCAGGTGTTTGGCAAAGACATGAACCAAATTAAAAATAACAAGCCGCAAAGAATGTCAGTGCCCTTTTTTTTTACCGAGTGCACAAATTCTCATTTTAAGTAAACTATCTCAAACAAACTGAGCATGCATTTACTTCGGATACATTAGAGCCCCATTTGATGTAACCTAAAAGTAAGCATATTAAGCTTACGAATAAAAAAAAAACTGCCGTTCAGAGTAACGTCATTCGATGCGTACGTAGAACTACATACCGTTGTCCGATAAAATTGCTGTCTTCGTGTTCTTTTGTAATGATCTTAATTCGCATCGGTAGGGCCAAAACTTGTGTTTAAGGAAGTTTGGCTGTACGACTTGCCCTTCATCTTTTCGTGCGTTCTTTTCATCTAAGGAAGGCCTCCAAAACTGTCTCGTTGACTTACACGAATCGACATTAAAGTACGCGCTTTTTTCTCCGTCTTACATCTTTAACATTTCGTAAAAATTCATTCAACACGTCGTAAATAGTCTACAGCCGGTACCCACGCAAATGTGGCAACGTCTTTTAGACAACACACTTTTAAACATGTTCTGAACAGTGTCTGTAACAGAAACCTGTAGAAAACTGATAGCAACGAAAGAAAATGAGCCAGCAGAAACGGCGAGCGGCACTGCAAGTCGCAGTGTGTGCTGTGGGGGTGCGCCTCCCTGTCTGCTCGAACACTAGTGGCTCATTCTCCCATCTTGTGCAGCAAAATGAAAAAACAACAATAGAAATAATAAAGAACAACGTAAATAAGATATATAGATGCAGGATCTTATATTGCACCCCCTATGGGGCGGCGAACTGAGAAGCGACCCTTGAAGCCACCGCCCGTCTCTCGGATGCAATTTTCTCGGCGGCGCGACATCCACAGAAAGGCGTTGGATGACTGCAGTGGAAGGGCGGCTGGAGATGCAAAGCGTAGGCTTCGGCCAACGTTTCCTCGTCCCGTCCCAGCGGAACGGCACACGCCCATGAGACTCGAAGAAAAGTTCTATAATGCCTCAAACTCGGGACGAAGTTCGTAAACGTGCCCGCCCTCCGTCTAACCGAGCAACACAAGCCGCAGACTGAGAATGACCGAAGTTCGCCGCCTTCCGCTGTCTGCAAACACCCTCCGAGCCCTCTAAAATTGAGGCTCCCGAATGATGTAAGTAGAAATAGCCAACCCAGTGTCGGTTCAACGTTGGCGCCTGCACTGTTGGAGAGTTGCAAAGGAAGTGGTGAAAATGGAGTTCCATGAACTTTCAGATATACCACCGATGTTTTGCATCAATCGATAAAAAGGAAGCTGAAAAATATATGCTACCCACAGAGGCGAGATGAAGCATCATAATTTCCTATGTATACTGTATTTTTTATTATATAGCTTCCAACTATCTAAAACGTTAAACTATTTTATAAAACTAGTCGATTCTTGGCCAATCCCCCACAGTGGGTATGCACCACAGTTAATAGGTGAACAAGAACAAGAACAAAACATAGAGAGAGAATTTATTTACAGAAAAGTAGAGAGGTCAGCCTGAGCTATAATTTGCTCTGGCCTGCTACTCTACACCGGAGAAGGGTGACTGGGGAGTGAAAGAGTGATGAATGACGATGATAAGGTAGAGAGATTATATGTTCTTACTAGGCTGGGTAACTCAACAGACGTGCATCCAGTCCAGTGGCTTCTAAGAAAGCGATGACGGCTCGTATACCCACATGTGTGCTGCTGGCGTCAGGCCAAGGACCTAACACAACCTCATCGGTTAATGGTCGACTAATATATCGGCCAATCGAAGATATCAGTTGCTGACGTTTGCTTGCATATGCTGGACAGTTGCAAAATATATGTTCGAGCGTTTCTGGGAACCGACAGTGACCACAATTGGGATCTGTGTCATTACAGCCAATCAAGTGGGTGTAACGTCTTGTGTAACCCACACCGAGGCGAATGCGGTTATTACGCATGAGATGCTTCGCTTTAACTTGTTAGGCATACGGAACTTCATTTCCGGGTCCCATTTTGGAACAAAACATAAAGTAAAGAGGTTATTGCCTGGTACTCAGCTTAATTATTGCCGGCGTCACACAGGCACTCTTAATTGCATTCAAGGTGATCCGGAATGCATTTTCAATGCGAAGCATTTTTTAGCGAAGTTCTATCTATCTATCTATCTATCTATCTATCTATCTATCTATCTATCTGTCTATCTATCTATCTATCTATCTATCTATCTATCTATCTATCTATCTATCTATCTATCTATCTATCTATCTATCTATCTATCTATCTATCTATCTATCTATCTATCTATCTATCTAGCGTATCTATCTATCTATCTATCCACTTACGTTTGGGTACTCTCGTGGTCACCCCCTTAACTTCGCGTGAACTAAAACTAGCATGAGGGGGTAAGATAGTTTGACGAGTATGGCGCTCTGGTCAAGACATGAATCAAGACATGAATAATGTTACAATCCCGTAGCGTACGTCGTCAAACACTCCCCGCCAGGCAGTAGCGCATACCCATGGGTCGGTATGTGCCACTGGAATGCGGATATATGTGCCACAGTTGATTAACACTTAGTGTCTACCCAGAAACAACGAGAACACACATGAACAATTTTAACTCGTGAGCGTTAAGAAATACCATACATCAGCAGCGTCAACCCGTCGAATGCAAGAAATAAATGTCAGGATCCCAGGTGGAATCACACCCAAGAATTCTGCGTGGCAATGAAGTATTTTACCACAGAGCTACGCCAGGTCTCGAAACTACCTTTCAAACAGACGCTAATCTTTGTCAAACGTCAGTGGTTGCAGTGCTGCCGACCGAATTTTACAAATATTACATATTTACTTCTTCCATACAGCCGTCACGTCGGGTTAACGCCAATTGTGGTTGGTTGCCATGCGCTGAAGATGATTTATGTAGCAGTGTCTAGGTCCAGCATCCTCGCGGGCATCAGCGCTTCATATCAGTGGTAAAGGTAATAGAACGTATTTCTGCAAACCTTTGTGAGTCATTGGCTCAAATTCTCACGAATGACGTTGTCCAAGTATTTGGAACTGCGGAAAATATCTGCTTGTCACCTCAAACCAGTGACCCTGCTGGGAACTCAAGACCGCCTGAATCAGAGATGCCATGGCAGAGTGTACATAATGCAGGTTTATAAGATGGCGTCAGTCTAAATCAAAGCGAGCTTTTCAGGGAAGAAGATCAGAGCACGGATGAAATCGAGACAGATCCCCGAACGCTAATGCGCTGACGATCCCCTTTGTCGAAAAAATGGCACTTCACCTGTTCGTTCAAAATCCAAAAAAAATACCAAAAAGACAGCCTCTATAAAACAGATTTTCTCAAAAAAGATATTCTAAGTCAGTCACCGACGTTATATTAACGAAACCATAGGGTATCTTAAAATTCTTCACTGGAATCACCGATCGACTCACGCAGCTGTAACTGATCTGATATATTTGGAATCACAATTATCTAGAGATCTTATTGCACTACAAGAAATTTGGCTTTGAATGCAACATTTTTTTCAATTAAATAGCTACAGATCTTTCCGCATAGACCATTCAACGAAGGGTGGAGTTTTGGCATTTTTTATTAGTAATAGAATAAATCACAAGGCAAGAATCGCATTTAAGCATATGACACCTGAAAGTGAAATTCTCGCTTTATAAATCACTTTGCCTGTCTTCTTGCCTTTTTTGTTAGTTAATGCATTTTTTCCCAGAGGCGTATTGGACACTCACTGTTTGGACAATGCAGTGACATCTGGTTATAAAGACCAAATTCTGGTTGGTTACTTTATTTCACATCATACGTGTTGGGGTTTCCGAACTGATCGATGCAGTAAAAGATTATTGGAGTGGACAGCGGATAACAATCTGTGTTGCCTTACTCAATAATGCCTACTAATATTTGTGATAGGTCTTGTTCAGCCTTGGATTTGTGTTTTGTGAGTTTGTCACTCACTAGTGTATCATGAAATACGGTGGATTTAGCTACGAACAGCGGTCACTTACCCATTATATTCGAGATAGTTTGCCCAATCACACCATCATGCTCTCTTACTCGAGTGTTTATTAATTATAACAAGTTTAAAAAACTTAGAGTCTGCTTTGACCCATCATTCTAAAGAGCAAAAAGATATGAGAGCCATGAGACTAAGTGTGTTGATAAAAAAAAACTACAAGAAAGCAGAATTTGTTGTTGAAGCTGCAAAGTCCGTAGTCCATGGTGGAATTCCGACTGTGCACGGAATTTCCGACGGCGGCAAGCAGCCTGGAAAATATTGAGGTATAACCAGTGCCCCTAAAATTGGTCTGATTATAAGTTTTTGCTGCCAGCTTTAAATGCACAGTTTCTTTAGCTACAAATTAGTATGATAGAAAACACTATGATTTTATTTCAAAACCTCAAAACAAAAAGGCGGTATATGAGAACACGTCAACTTTTGCCATGTCCCACTAATATTGATAGGAAGATTATGTCTTTATGAGAAACAAAAAATCTTTGGATTATATAACTAAAGGCATAGATGGTCGATCCACCAATATGTACGATTTTTCAAAACCAGCGGTAATAGTAGAGCTCACTAAGGTTATGTTGGAAGAACTGCATCAGGTGATTCAAGAGTTATCTACGTCATCTCTTGGACGGAATCACAGCTGCTATGATAAAAATGTTATTTAAATTATCACCATGTGACCTTCTAAACCCTATAAATTATTCCTTAAAATATACCTGGATTCCGCGCGATTGGAAATCAGCCTAGATAATTCCAATTCCACTACGAGAAGATATCGGCTATAACATTAAAATTATTCGACCCATTTTGCTTACTTCAAATATGGTGAAGCTCATTGAGAGGGAGAGACGCGGCGTTTCAGCGCGCGCGTGAGACGCATGTCACGTTGGCTCCGTCGGAAATCGAGGAATGTTGTGGACTTTTTGCAAATATCCACCAGAAACCGGGTTCAGCGTTTCGGCGAAGCCATCAGGAACCTCTGGATACCTATTTTATCCAGGTAGGCCCATTCTCCGCCAATCTACGACTGGTTCAACACCACGCGACGCCCGAGCCTGGCTAAGCCTAACGCCGACGAGGCTTACGCCCGGGCTCCCCAGCCATGGCAGCGTCCACGAAGACAGGCTACGACCCCAGCACGATGCAGTGGGTTGATATCGAGGTGGCAGAAACACGGGAAGACCCCATACCAGGTGAAGACGAATATCTTCAGATCATGGTTCGCCAACTGCAAGAGAAGCTCGCTAAAATGAAGCCCCGAGGCTCGACGGCCGCCGCCCAGCCACAGGCTCGCAAAACAGGATCAACACCCGCAGCTTGCGTTGAGTCCCCGCGGCAGCTGGCGACGTGGAAGCCAACACACACGCCTCGAATCCGGTCGGGCGAGTTGGTTATTGTGCTTAAACCAAAAATAACCATGGATCTGCACGCTGCGTTTGGCCCAGGCGGGATTGGCACAGCAGTGCAACGCTTCACCGGCAGCACCACGAACGCTGGTATCTCCGTGTGGCCGGTGTGGGACCAAAACATCGTTGTTGTAGGTGTGAAAACGGAAAGCCTGGCCTCGAAGCTTATCGGGGACATCACGCTGACGATCGGGGACCGCCAGGTACCATTTCAAGGACATTTGAAATCAGCCGGAAAAACCTGCAAGGGTGTCGTCACCGTCGCAGACAATGAAACTTTAGAATCCCTTCGACGCAAGCTCGAGTGGATCGACGGCGAAATTTTGTATGTGCGAAAACTCGGAACATCCAACGTTGCAGTGGTGACCTTCAAAGGACGCCGCGTTCCAAGATTCATTCACTACTGCTCTGAAAACGTGCCAGTGCGCTACTACAAGAAAACGGTTCCGGCATGTTACCGGTGTGGAACGGTGGGCCACAGACCGGATGCGTGCCCCAATCCGGACAATCAGCGGTGCATTCACTGTGGTGCGAAGGTGGAACCCACTCCGGAGAGCCCAGCGAAGCACGACTGTCAACCCGAGTGCCTTATGTGTGGTGAAAACCATTCCAACGGCTCAGCGCAGTGCGTCGGAAAATTCCGGAAGGCATGGAAGCCCGCTCTAACACAGCGGCAACATGGACCCAAAAACAAGCAAGAAGAGCCCTCAGCCCCTCTCAGGACTGACGAAAAAGCGAAGCCCATGCATAACAAGCCCAAGCCGATCAAAGCCCCAGCAGGACAGAAGTCGAGGCCGCCTACCTTCGGCGCCGAGGATTTCCCGTCACTGGCAAACCCGCCCAAACAGGTGAGCAATTGGGTAGGGGTCTCCTCTCAGTCTCTCACTACCACCACTGCCTCCCCCTCCAATTCTGAAATTTTAAAACAATTGGAAGCCATGAAAAAACGCATTGAAACTCTGGAACGCGAAAATCGGACGCTGAAGGCGTCGCAGGCTGCTACTCCTCCACCACCGTCGGAACCGGTGGCTATGCACACCTCCGACTGCTCGGACGATGAGCAGGACACTCAGTCAGACGTATCGGGTAACACTAGTGTGTCTAAAACTGTAGTAGGTGCTTCGAACGACATAGAAGGTCGACTAAGCAGACTAGAGGCTAAGCTTGAGGAGCAGAGCAAAATGATCCTAGAACAAACCAAGCTTACAGTACAAGACATTATTCCGCAGCAGCTGAACCTATCAGTTCAAGCCACTATGCAAGACCTCAAGCAAAGCATTTTGCCAATTCTCACAACCAGTGTACTACAAACCGTTCAAAATTGGCTCACACCTCAATTGGACGAACTCAAAACTAGCATTAAGACAACTGAACAACCCCGACGCAAAATTGCTCATCGTAACCTGGCAAATTCTGAATCCGAGAACAACATAGCCCAGTCGTTAACCAACCAAACTGAGTCCCCCACGCCTCTCCAGGCTCCCACGCTGGATGCAGTGGCGAAAATGACACCTCCTCAATAATAAATTCATGATGGCAGGCAATTCTAAACATAATAATAAAAGCTCCAAACAACAGCAAGTCGATATTTTCCAGTGGAACTGCAGGGGGTTTAAAGATAGGAATAAGAGGGCCACTCTTAACCTTTTCCTGGAGAATCAACATTTTACCCCTGCAGTTTTGGGGCTACAAGAAACCGGCTTACAGGCGAAATTGCCTGGTTACAACTCATTTCAGGGATGTGCGTCCACCTGTGTTCTCGTACACAAGGAGTATACCGCTTGTCAGATAGACCTTGATCTGTCAGAGGCGCATGAATACACAATGGTCAAAGTCCTTCCCAATAAAAGGCGAGATCCTAGCTTGTACATTCTAAATGTATACAGTTCTCCAAAATCTAGGCAATGTGTCTTCAACGAAATGTTTTATAAAGCGATTAAGGAAGCAGATAAGAACCCACTAGTGATTTCGGGCGACTTTAACGCCCCCAGCTATCATTGGTGTTGCACCCGCGAAGTCCCCAAGAGACTGAAATTGGCAGAACTCATATCCACTGTTCGTCTATCGCTTCTCACAGATCCAATGAAACCCACTTGAATCGGGAATTCTGTAAACCGAGATGCTTGCCCGGATCTATCACTGACTAAGAACATTTCCTACGCAACATGGGAAAACTTAGAAGAAACGCTCGGCAGTGATCACTGTCTCCTCAGAATCACACTCTCCGGCAACATAGGCCGTAGAAAATGGAGCCAAGCTAAGCTGACAGATTGGACAGCCTTCCGCTCACAGGTGATCCCCTCAGTGCCAGGGGCGGGAGGATATACGGGATGGGCAAAACAGCTCTTTGCAGCCAATTCCAAGTGTCTTAAAACTATAAAGACAACGGAAGACACCCCCGCCGTCGATAAGTACCTGCTCCACCTTTGGAACGCCCGCAGAAGCTTAACTAAACGTTGGCGGAAAAACAAATTCAACCGCAAGCTTAAACTTAGAATAGCCAAGTTGAGTAAGCAAGCGGATGAATATGCTGCACAACTGAACGAATCCAACTGGATAGAACGGTGCAATGTTGTAGCTAAAGAAATGAATACAAAGAAAGCATGGCGCCTTTTTCGAACTCTCGTGGACCCCGCCCAAACCCGAGGAGAAGCGCAAAAGCAGCTCCGTCGAGCCCTGCACAGTTTTCAGGGAACCAACTCCCAGCTGGCTGATGATTTGTGTGCTAGATACCTATGTCGCACTACGGATCCCAACAGGAACGCATATAAATACGCAGGTAAAGAAAACAGTCAGCTCGATGCCCCTTTTGAAATGTGCGATCTGAAAGCAGCACTGAAAAAGATGCGCAGGGGCGCTGCCCCGGGCCGAGACCTGATCACGGTAAAACTGTTAGCAAATCTGTCAGACAATTCTTATCGGCATCTATTGCAATACATTAACGCGATCTGGGATGGCCAACCACTGCCAACTGAATGGAAAACAGCCGTTCCAGGCAAGCAAATCAGCACGGACAACCTCAGACCTATATCATTAACTTCATGTGCCGGCAAATTGATGGAAACAATGGTTAGAGACCGTCTCACCACGTACCTCGAGAGCAAGGGACATTTCGCAGATTCCATGTTTGGCTTTAGGCTGCACCTGTCTGCGCAAGATATCCTCTTGCAACTAAAACGAGACATTATCCAACCCATTCCTTCGACGCACAACGACAGAGCAATCCTTGCACTCGACCTTAAAGGCGCATTCGACAACGTTAAACATGAAAGCATCCTGAAGAACTTGAGTAGTGTCCATTGCGGTAAGAAAGTATTTGCCTACATCAGAGACTGCCTCTCTGATAGACTGGCGTTCATTCGCATAGATAACGAGGAACATGGACCATTCAAAATGGGGACGCGGGGAACCCCGCAAGGAGCTGTCCTGTCTCCGCTGCTATTCAACATTGCCATGATGAAGCTCCCGCAAGCATTGGCAGTAGTGGAAGGAATATATCATGCAATATACGCCGATGATATAAAAATCTGGACGAATCGGGGCAGTTTAGGAGAAATTGAAGGCCGCCTGCAGCAGGCCGCCTCCATTGTGGAGGACTATGCGGTCCAGTGTGGGTTGCAGTGCGCTCCAACCAAATTTGAATTCCTGCATATCAGCGAAAACATTAAAGATAGGACGACCCTGAACTTGATGGTATCAGGATCAACAATACGAGAGGTTTCAGAACTACGAATCCTTGGCCTTCTGATTCACAACAGAACAAAAAACAGCACCACGCTAGACAAGCTACGGAAAATTGGAGAACAGGTAGGGCACATGATCCGCCGAGTATCAAACAAGCGCGGGGGGCTACGAGGAAGGGACGCGATTCGGCTCGCCAATGCTTTTGTAACTAGCAGGATTCTATATTCAATACCGTACTTACGAATGACTAAACATGAAGAGAACAGAGCCGATGCTATTCGTAGGAAAGTAATTAAGCGCGCACTTGATTTACCCATCAGCACTTCAAATCAGAAACTCTCTGCATTGCGAGTCTTTAACTCTACACAAGAGCTCCAAGAAGCCCACCTCACAAATCAATATACGCGTCTTACGCAGACGCCCCCCGGGCCAACGTTACTAGATAGCTTCAGTTGTAAAATTCTCCCCATGCGCCGTGCGCCGCCGGCGTCTCCGTTTCTCGGCGTGCCGCGAGAGGGCGGGACCACCGCATTTTGCTCTACCCGGCCGCTGCTCATCGCGTGCAACGGCGCTTCTCCCAACGCCGCTTCGGCCTTCTCATGACGTTAGCGCACGATAACATCAAAGATTACCCGCTACCCGTCAAGTTGTCCGCGTCCAGACTACATCTAGGCCAGAGTACTTTCCAGTAGCTGCTCAGGATCGCTTAATGTGGGGTAGAAAAGCCGTCCGTTACGGCTCATTGCATTGCTTTCTACAACAGGTCAGCCGAAGCGCATCGCAGTTTGCGCGCGCTTGCGTCGGCTGCTCGCCGGCAGTCAACCACGAGCGTGAACGGTCTGCCGCAAGCTGGTAGCATGGAATAAGCCTCCGTTAAAACTTATTAGATGCGGAAGCATCTTATACTCGCGCCTTGTAGTGCGCCGTCCGCGCCGTCCGCACCGCTTCTCGAACATTCGACAGCTGACGCGCGCGCATGCGCCGTCGCGCCGTCGCCCACCATCTGTGCCGCGCGCGCTTCTCCTTCGAGAACATTCGACAGCTGACAGCGCATGCGCCGTCGCGCTGTATATATACTCAAGGTCGGCGCTCGCTCGCTCAGTTGCCGCTCGTCGGTTGGTTTGTACGGCGCGTCGACGTCCAAGGTCGCGGTGAAATGAATTCCAACGAATCCACAAACACGATGATCGACGTCCCTTCGACCAGCGCCGCCCTTTCGCATACGTGTGTACGTGTTCACTCATTTAACACCCCCTCCTACAACCACGTTAACCAATTTAGCCATCGACCCAAGTAAGTCGCAATTTAACACCCCATTTCACAACCACGTTAACCAATTTAGCCATCGACCCAAGTAAGTCGCACTTTAACACCCCGTTAACCAATTATATGCTCCGCATCCTCCTCGTGTTCCCCCGAGGGAAGCTGCGGGCAATTTTTTTGATTGTCTCTTCCGAATTTTATAAAAAATCACGAAACCGCTCATTTTGTTTCCAGCCAAAGAAGCAAGGTCACCATTGGAGCTACGTCATTTAGTGGCTCTAGTAATTATGGCCACTCGAAGACGAAACTTCCCAATTGTCTCGACGTCCTTTTTGGAATAGTACCTTTTCCATGTCTTGCCCTGACAACAGTTAGCTTTACCAAACGCCACCAAGAAGCGACATTTCTGCAAAAGGCGAAATAGCTTTAATTGAAAGAATTATTGAATCAATTAACTGACGAAGTTAAACCAGCTTACATGTCAATAAGCATAATGTTCTTTTCAGCAATTTATTGGTTTTCACAGTGCACACTTTACGGCAGACACAAAGTAGAAAAATATATGCAACGTTTTTTTTTTAAATTTACAATCAACTCCACACCTTTTTTGCTTGAGGTGAATATTGCTACAATATACCAAAGCATGTTAAGAGAAACAAAGTAAGTAATGAATAGATACATGAAAGCATTTTTATTCACAAATCAACTCCACATCTTTTTTGCTTACGGTGAATATGGCTACAAAATACGAAATCATGTTGACAGAAAAAAAGTAATGAATAGATACATGTATGCAAGGTTTTTTTTTTCATTTACAACAAACTCTACAACTTTGCCAGCGTGCTTACAGCAGCTTAGCGCGTTTGCGCGCCGACTTGACCTGCACATTCAAGGCACGCTCTCGCTGAAGGAATCTGGAATAGAAATGCATGCGCGTCACCAAAAAAAAAAAAAAAAGCTCCTTATCCGGTGAAAGCTCCTTATCCGCACGCGGGATGGCCTTATTCCAAAGCGAACGAAGGGTCGCATCTTTGGGAGCCGAGAAGAAGTGCCTGTCCGTGTTGTTCTTGTTGCTCCTGTAGCCACTGTTACACCCGGGAACGAAGCAGGTCGGCATTGTCGGCCTCAGCCTCACATGCAGAGGCCCACAGCAATGAAATACAGTCGCTTGAAAATCACTAAATGTGCCACTCGAACGGCATCGCTCATTCAGCACTTCTGAAAACGACCGCGCGAACAAGAAACGCCGGAGACCGGGGCACCGAATGCGCCGGCTACTGCGGCGCATAAGCGAAACCGCCTGCGAGCGCCCCGGCAACCGAGCCAGTTGCGACTGCAGCGCCACAGAGAGAAAGATCGATGGCGGTTCCGGGCAGCGCCGGCCAGTTTTACAACTGAAAATAATCTAGTAACGTTGGATAGTACCACCAGCGCCATCTCGCCTCGCGGTATTGCAGTTCAGTACTACGCCGCTACGTATTTGCATGTTATTTTGATACAACAGTCCAAAGGTACAGTTTCCGTTCCCTAAACTGGTAGGTGTTCTGTGGTATTACTTCATGTTCAAGAAGTGACGCTCGGCTAAACTCGCAAGGCTAAGGCAGTAATAAAAAATATCGCTTTTAACAGAAAACGACCTGGCTCGAGTGATATCATTCTTTATTTTTTGGGGGCGAAGTTCCCTATACCGGGGGTCGTGCGTCCGCGATGTATGTAGTAGTCTTAGTAGTAGGTAGCCACCTGCACGGCCGGACTAGAGGAGCGGCACGCGCACTCTTTAGAATTGAGGAGGAATCGCGCGCACGTTAATCATAAATAAAAAGATAGTTGTTTCTGTTACAGAGACGAGTATTAGTGGCTTAATATTTAATAAAGTTTGCCTTGATTTTGATGCGCACTGAAGAACAAAACTAGCATCAGATAGACGCACTTTGAGCACTATTCGGCCAGAAATTGTCGCCACGTTATACTCGCTGGGCGTAACTTCCTTGGTTTTAGCAAGGTTTAGCGAGAATTAGGCCACAGTGCCATAGTTATAGTGAACTCGTATATAGCGGATTATAGCCATGAACTAGACGCGGAGAAAGGTTAGAAGTAGGCACGACGCACAGGCCGTAAAAAAGTGCGCGAGTGTCACCTCTCGTTTAGTCCTTAAAATGTCCGCTGGATGGCGGTACTTCTATACGCTGAATAAATGATGAAAAGATGCAAGATGGTGGTACTTGGAGTGTTTACTAGATAGACAGACGAACGGACGGATGCATGGACGAACGCAGGGACGGGCGCACAAACGGACTGACGCATGGACGAATGCACGGACGGATGGACGCACGCACTGGCAGATGGACGCACAGACGGTCAGACGGATGGACGGAAACAAGAACGAACGGATGGACGGACGCTTCGTCCACTCATCATCATGTGCTACGTGGATATGCTGGGATTTTTTTAAATGTGAAGCATTTATAAGCGAACTTAAGCAAATTGGAGCTTATCTATCTATCTATCTATCTATCTATCTATCTATCTATCTATCTATCTATCTATCTATCTATCTATCTATCTATCTATCTATCTATCCGCTTATGTTTGGGTGCTCTCGTGGTCACCCGGTTAACTTGGTGGGAACCGAAATTAGCATGGGAGGGTAAAATAGTTTGACAAATATGACAAACCGGTCATGACGTGAATAACGTCACAATCCCGTCGCGTACTCTGTCAAACGATTCCCATCAGACTGTGACACATACTCACGGTCGGGTATGTGCCGCTGGTATGCGGGTATGTGCCACAAGTGATTGACACGCAAGAACGACGATAACATACATGGGCAATTTTAACGCGTGGGCTTTAGGAAATTCTCGACATTTGTGGTGTCACCCAACGAATGCAAGGAATAAATGTGAGGCTCCCAGCTGAAATCAAATCCAAGCATTCTGCGCGGCAATGAAGCTTGATTGATATTTATTGACCTGTGGGGTTTAACGTCCCAAAACCACCATTTGATAATGATACACGCGTAGGGGCGGGTTCTGGATATTCAGACCACCTGGGGTTCTTTAACTGTACCCAAATCTCAGCACACGGGCCTACAGCATTTTCAGTGGCAATGAAGCATTTTACCGCAGAGCTACGCCAGGTCTCGTAACTACTTTTTAAATAGACGCTAATCTTCGTTAAACGTGAATAGTGGTAGGAGTGCTGCCTACCTAATTTTATAAACATTACATAATACTCCTTTGACACAGCTGTCACGTCGGGTCAACGTCAATTGTGGTTACTTACAATGCGCCGAAGTTTACTTACGTAGCAGTTTCCAGGGCCACCATTCTCGCTAGCATCAGCTATTCATAACAGCTTCTGGTGTTGCTAGTACTTATGTTTCAGTTGTCATCGTTGTGCAAGTGCAAACACTGGTTATATAAACATCTGGAACTCGTCAACTTATCTCTGTGAGTGCAACAATTGCGCACATATTTAGCGTCATTTAATGATGTGTCGCTTAACAAAAAATTTCAACACGGTCACCTTCCCTCCGCATGCTTCGCATAGCGTCAATTCCTGTGATCTGCCGAATTTTTTTTCAGAATGATTCCACCAATTTAGATCCCCTCTGAATTAATCTGTGCCTGTATATTCAACGACACTATAAAATCACCAAGAGATGATCTTTTCTTTCCTTTTTGTTTCTTTCTACTAAACTTCACTTTCAAGTATACTTCATCCAAGTAATAAAAAAGGAAGCAATTTGTACTTCCGAACTCAAGCTTTGAAAGTGAAAGCTACGTACAGGCTCGAAGTAAATGAAGACAACGTGTCAGTCTCTAAACATTGCATACAGATCTAACCTACAAATACAGATTTTTCATACAAAGTACGGCCACGATCTCTGGTTATAAAATCATACAATACTGTCAGAATAAATTCCTGGCTTTGTAGGCTTCCTTGTAAGTCCTACTACTCGTACGTGAAACCGGGCTTTTTGTTTTGAGAGGTGTTTTTGCGCGACGTCACCTTCAAGAATTGGTGTTTTTTTTTTCCTTTTAGTTGGGGGTGCAAGACTAACAGTTTGATTTATATGAGTGTAATTTCCACCGTGCGCATCATTTCTTGCCTGATGCCTTTAATTACGTTGCACGCTGTGCAAACAAAGCAACCAGCGCTTATATAATGATGCCAACATGTTTTAAACATCCCATGTCTATATAATAATATATCAAATAGTGAAACGAAAAGAAATTTTAACATCAGTAACAAGAAAAAAAGGTAGAACAAGAATGCGCAGAAACTGAGCTGCATTGTAGTCACAGTGTGCACAAGAAAGGGCGCCCCCCTAGCTGCACGAACACCAGCGGCTCAGTCTCCTGTCTTGCGCAGCAAAGTAAAAACGCAGAAACAAGCGAAAGAATGAAGTGCAACGTAAATAACCTACATACACAAAATCTTATATTGCACCCCCTTTGGGGCAGCGAACAGAGACGCGACGCTCCTAGCCGCAGCCCGCCTCTCGGATGCAATTTTCTCGATGGCGCGACGTCCATAGAAAGGCGAGGATGAATACAATGGAGATACAAGAAGATAGGGGAGAGGGTGAGAAGCAAATAATTTGGCTCTGCCAACATTTCCTTATCCCGTTCCAGCGGAACGACACACGCCCATGAGACTCGAAAAGTTGTATAATGCTTCACACTTGGGGCGAAGACTGTGAACACGCCCGCTCCTCGCCTAACTGAGTAAAACAAGCCACAGACTCGAAATGACCAAACTTTGACACTTTCCGCTGTCTGTAAGCACCCACCGAGCCTTCTCATGTTGAATCTCTCGAATAATATAAGTAGAAATAGAATAATAACGAACCCCAGTGTCGGCTTAACGCCAGCTGCACTCTTGGAAAGTATAGGGATAAAAGCAGTGAAAATAGTATTCACGTGAAATTTCAAATGTACCACGGATGTTTTGCCTGATTCAATGAAAAAAAAATAGGACTTTGAGAACGACGCTGCACACGGAGGTGCCAACAAAGCATAGTAGAGATGTCATTGCCTGATACTCCGATTTTAACCTAAAGTATATCAGAACTGATCATGACGAGGTTAAAGACACTTTGTATAAAATACATTCTGCCTTTTATTTACATATTTGTTATTCTGTATTCATTATTGAAGTTCTCGCTTCAGCTTAACGCCCGGTTCAGAGCCTACTCATCATAGTGTTCGCATGCATGGCAGCATCGTCAACTGGCTTCTCTGATTCATGCTCGCGGATTCTATCGATGCTTGCTAGTTAACGCAACATGCAATTGCAGATATACATTATATAAACTCCATTACAACGATTACTATGTGATTACCAAATTTCCGCAAGTCTAGAAGAAATTTTAGATTTTATCACAATCTTTTCACTCGAAACTGGACGCCGGCCCTATATAACTGTATGAAGAAAAGAAACTTAGGGACAACAAAATTAATCCTGACATTTCGTAACGGCACAATCAAAGCATGCGAAAAGTGAATGCAGTACATTTTGAATGCTCAACCACCACAATTTAAATACAGTCTCTTCTTGTTCTCGTCTCTTACCTTGATGTACCCCTTCTTTATTCTTTGGTGTTCCTTGCTTCCTTTAAATTATATGGAAGCATTCTCTCTTCTTCGTTCTATTGGCGGTTCGAAGGAAAGATTACATTGACCACAGGTCGAAAAACTCCCTCATGAGTCGCCTCACTGAGATTCACTCGGACACAGATCGAGCCATGACTCTGAGTCTGAGTATGTCTGGTTGTGGAACATACGGATGAATTTGAGTGCAAGTGAGTCCAGTTGAGAAAAAAAAATTGGCAGTTTCCACGTACACTAGGAATTAATAATATGCGAAGCACAAATGCGGACGGTAAATATCAATTGAAGATCAGCACAACGTTACAAGGCGGGCATAAGTAATACCATACATGACTTCCGAGTCATCATTATTTTGTTTGGACTTGTCATTTACCTTCGTCGTCTAATCACGTTACATGGTGCGAAATTTCGCATATGTGGAGCTAGCGAAACGGCCTCAAGCGCGCTATGAGCGTAGCAAATTGTCATGCTTTACATGACACACATGTTCTAATCATCATGTTTGGACGTGTCGTTTGCTTTCGTTGTCCTTTCGCGTCCCGTGATACCCAAATTGGTATATGTGAAGCTAGCGAAATGGTCACTAGCGCATCATGAGCATGGCTCGTAGTCATGTTGTTACATGACACGCATCTCATGAGTATCATGCTTGAACGAGTCACTTACCTTCGTCAATCATTCACGTCCCATAATACCAAATATTGTGCATGTGAAGCGAGCGAAACGGCCGCCAACCCATCATGAGTGTGTCGTGCAGTTATGTTGTTAGATGACATGCATGTCATATTTATCATGTTTGGACGTGTCAATACCTTAGTCACCCATTCACGTCCCGTAATACCAAATTTGATATATGGGAAGCTATAGCTATAGATAGATAGATAGATAGATAGATAGATAGATAGATAGATAGATAGATAGATAGATAGATAGATAGATAGATAGATAGATAGATAGATAGATAGATAGATAGATAGATAGATAGATAGATAGATAGATAGATAGATAGATAGATAGATAGATACGCTCGAAGCTGCCACAGTTCGCCAAGAAATGGTTCTCATTTAAATCTTATGATTAGTCTCAGCCCGAGAAAGGTCTTAGCGCTAAATTTATTTTAAAAGTAACTCTGAGTGAGTTTCACGTTTTTTGCCGACGTATAAGCGCGAATGCTAAACGCTTTTGAAGGCTTATGTTAAGTGCATCTTCTGATTGTCACACGTGCTTCTCTCTTCCTATAGTTATGTGACGACCCCAATACGCGTGTAACTGCTGCCTTGCGAGCCACGCCCAAAATACTGGGAACCATCTAGACAATATTTGAACCTTCCGATGAGATTACGCGTACGAAGCCAACGTAAGAGTTTGATCTGACACTTACGCGGCCGCTAGCGATAACGCTGATATCATTGGTGGCAACTGTAAACATGCCAACGGGCTTCCCCACTTGACCGATTTCCGACGGCCGACGCTCTGTTCGCCGATACCAATGTACCGCGTTCATTGCTGGCTGTAGTTTGAGTTTCTGTTTTCCGGACACAAGTTCTGCCAAACAAGGAGCTTCACCTTGAACATATCAACTGCTTTATTCGTCAATGACGTGACCCCCTGACTTGTAGGCACAAAAGCTGTTCGTTGATTTTCCGGACACCTGCAGCACATCGTGAAACCAACCCGAGTCACGAAAACATCGACGCCAACTCCAACCAACAAGCTAGTCGTGGGTGACCGGACTTACCAGACCAGCGAAGAAAACGCGGAGGGGTTCAGGAATCACATGCTTGGTTAGGTATCCTACAGTTGGGGAAAGAAAACAATGGTTGAGATAGAGAGGGAAAAAGTTATCACCCAAGCACTCCGTACGAATGGTTAAGCAGCGAACGATGGAGCGTTTGGCCCCGGTGTTTGTTCAGTGCAGCAGTAGGTTCAACCCGACGCTGCGCTGAAGCCTTTCATAATTATTGCTTACATCTTCGTGCTTTTTAGTGAGGTTAGACACACGTTTGGCTTAGGTTTACCCCGGTGTTTATATCACATGCCGCTTATTTTTTCCCACATGATCGCGGTCATGCAGAGTGTATTGAGCGATTAAATGCGTTCCGCAATGCGTTAATAACAGCGGTTGTTCTCGAACCACACGTGGTCACAGACGTCGCCGATGAAGCAAAGGTGGCACTGGAAAAACTACCGCCGAAAGCGGGCGTTCGCACCAGCGAACGTGATCTCGCAATCATCATATTGACACCGCAACGCCACGTTGTTGAAAGGATTTGACCTCGTAAGCTAACTCGCAATGCAGGTAATGGGGCACGTGTTTGGGTACGACGTAACTGATAACACATCCAATGGAGAAGGCTCATGACGCCGGTGCCGGACGGTTTTTCAATTTTCCTTGCCATATACAGCTTTCACTGTAAAAACAAATTACACCATCTCCTGCTAAAAGGAACCATTTGTCGATTTGAAAGAGAGGCTGTTAACGCTTAGCGACGCTGGCGCTCATCGTATCACTGTGCAGGAGAGCCACCTGGCGAGGCGAAAAGCACGCAGTGATGGACCGATGTTTTCTAGGGTAACATGCCAATCGCTCCTAATGGGTAATGAGAGACAGAAGACTCCGATTGTACACAAATACCCACAGTCCACTTTTTAAATTGCGCACGCTGCGAATGTTATTGTGGAACAATGCACTGGAGGAATCTCCCACTGGCACAACGTTAGAGGTGAAGATCCAGGTGGGCAGTGAATCCATGGTGATACTGGCTGCAGCGCGAGCACGAAGGTGCTAGAAGAAACGTGAAACGAAAGGTGAGGCAAGGAAAGCAGGGGACAACACTAGCGCTGACTACCAACTGAATTTTATTTTTCGCAGCACACATGATATTATATACAACAGGCAACCTTTTAACAGCAAACGGCGGACTGAGACGAAGACGAAGTGTTGCTGTAGCTGAGTGTTTGCCGTTCATCTTCAAACTTTTCACTTATTTTCGCAGTTATACGGGGAACATTGTTCCCTTTTCGGCGGCGATGGAAGTGGACTCATCGGCACGCCCACCCAAGTTGCCGGCGACAGCGCCGGCAGCCTCAAGGAAGCGAAACTGCCTTTGCAGTGACAGCGAGGCTACTCTCATTAACACTGCCGAGAGCGTCGACAGCTCCGATGACGTGACCCTCATGAGCCAGAAAGCAAAGCGGAGGATGCTCAGGGCATCCATGGACGCATCTGCTGGGAGGGCCCCGCAAAGCCCGCCGAGGTACACCGTCCTATTCTTGCCTACGCAACCATCCATCAACATGAGACTACTGAACAGGCAAGCGGTAGCTTCAGAGCTCGAGGCACTGTTGCCGAACAGTATTAAGGATATCAGAGTGAATCTCCGGAAAAATGTAGCAGTGGACATCGCTCAAGCGTCAGCGTTAGATTCCCTGAGCAAAGTTACCGTCCTTGGCAGCATGAATGTTCACACTATCATTCCGCTAGGAAGTCAGGCAACTACAGGCGTCATATATGACATCGATGTGACCATCTCGAACAAAGATCTGCCGATTCTTATTAATCCTGCTAATGATGGGCCCCAAATACTACAGGTGTGCCGTCTAGGAAAGTCGAGATGTGTGAAGATAGACTTTAAGAGTGATTGCCTGCCGACACATGTTAAGGTGGGTCATTTCCGACATGCTGTGCGGCCATTTGTCCCTAAGCCGCTTCAGTGTCGAAAATGTCAGAAATTTGGTCATGTGAGCGCTGTCTGTGGAAATCCTACAACATGTTCTCGTTGTGGTGCACCACACTCTGCCGACAACTGTAAGGCTAATTCCTATAATTGCCCGAATTGCCAAGGGCCCCACGACACCACATCAAAAGAGTGTCCGAAAATAAGGCAGGAGATTTCGGTTCTGAAGAAAATGGTGAGGGACCGTTCGACTCACCGAGAAGCGGTTGCTGTCGTCAGGCGACATCGTTCTCGTCGCAGACGCTCATCTAGAAAGCCTGCCCACAGTATCAAGTCTTCTGTAAAGCCCCCTTTCGTTGAATCGGCTTCTCCACGACCGCCGGAAAGAAGGAACACGTGCACTGAGAATGCTGCCCTTGAAAAGGAGGCTCTGGAAGAAGCATGGCCATCACTTCCAGGGATAACTCCTGCAGAAAAATTGGAACGTGCACCGGTAGCACCACTTTCTGCGTCTCGCCAAGATGAGGTGACAGAGCGTGACCGAGAAATTTTGACGATGATCAAGTCTCTCATCAATGCCATTCGCACGCTTATAGACAACACGAACACGCCTACAGCACGATGCGCAGTGCAAGTATTCGATGCCCTGAGTCCAGTGCTAGCTAACTTCGCATAGACAAAATGGCTCCTTCACTTTCTTCATACCGAGACAAAGTACGTAGTGCGACAGTTTTACAGTGAAATGCCAGAGGACTTAAATCACGGATCTCATGTTTTCTACATTACGTTTTCCGCAACAGATTTCCTATATTAGTAATACGTGAACCTAATATGTCAAAATCGATAAAGCTTTCTGGCTACGAAGCCTTCACTTCATCGACTTGTGGTGAGCCCAGCAGAGTAATTATATATATCCGCACAGATTTAACCTACATTCCACATTTGGTGCAACCCCATAACGGAAATCAATACGTATGCCTCCGCGTTGCAAAGAAGAAAGTAGCCTTCACGCTTATCGGCGCATACATCTCACCATCTGGTCAGTTCGATGGTGAAAGACTACATGACATCTTGACCACTACACCTGGACCTTGGATTGTTATTGGTGATTTTAATGCTCATCACTTGCTTTGGGGAAGCACAAAGATTGATTCCAGATGCCGGAAACTTGCTGAATTCGCCTCAAGACACGAAATTATTGTTCTGAATGCCGGCAGTCCAACGTATTTGCGTGGTGGTTCGAGATATAGCAGTTGCTTGGATCTTGCATTGGTGTCACGGCAATTCACCCAACAAGTGCGATGGTTCACTGATATTGTGACTCACGGCAGTGATCATATTCCAATGTATCTGAAGGTCACAGGTTTCGCAACTTCCTCCTCATCAACTAACAGAAGAGTTAATTGGGCAATTTACAAGGCAAAGGTGGAAGAGGCATGCGGTGATATCGCTTGCGGCCTCGAGGAGGTAATGAAAAATGTGATGGAAGAGGTTACTTGCGCCTTTAAATAAACATCAAAGCGTACAGAATTTGATATAGAACTTGAAAGACTACGAACGATTCGTAGGCGGGCGGAGAGGAAGTACAGGCGCACTAATTCGATTCATGACCTCAGAGACGCTCGACGTCTACAAAAGAAAATCCAACGTCGAATGGACAAGCTGGAGGACCAACGGTGGAAGAAATTTTGTGAATCACTCGATCCTCGCAAGCCTATGTCCCATATATGGAGGACGGTGTGTGGCCTTGGCTCGACTCCACAACAACGTCCATTCAGCACCATTGGCTCTCCATCAAGGCCGCCTGCAGGTTGACGTTGCTGAAAATTTCTGCGTGAGGATTGCGGGCAACGTGGTTACCATGAGTGACGAAGTTCTCGGGGATGTTCCTGTAGCACGAGTTTCTGAACTGAATATGCTTTTCTCACCCGAGGAACTGGATGCAGCTCTAGCCACCTGCAGACGTTCATCGTCACCTGGGCCGGACGGTATTACATACGCTGCTTTATGCCATCTTGGAAGACGCGGCCGAGACCAGCTACTAAAATGCTACAACCAGTCATGGAACGATGGCGTCGTTCCAGAAAGGCGGAAATCCAGCCGCTTGGTACCAATCCTCAAACCTGGAAAGTCGCCGCTTGATCTGGCATCATATCGACCCATTGCGCTATCCAGCTGTGTGGGGAAAATAATGGAAAGAATGGTTGTGACACGCCTCGAGTGGTACCTTGAACGCTATAATATATACCTAGAGGCCATCGCTGGTTTTCGAAGAGGCCACTCTTCTATTGATAATGTCATCGACCTCGTAACCTCTGCGCAACAACAGAAATACCTCAAGCGCATGTCGGTTGCAATGTTCCTCGATGTACAAGGTGCATACGACAACGTAACGCACGATGCCATCCTAGATGCCTGGGCGAGCATAGGAATCGATGGAGAAATGTTTCGATTGATTTGGAGCTACCTACAGAGGAGATCCTTCTTCGTGCTCACTGCGGAAGGCCGCACCGTTGGTCATTACACCGCTCGTGGCGTTCCACAAGGCGGGGTTCTCAGCCCTACGTTGTTTAACCTCACGATCATTGGCCTTGTACAAAGTCTACCTCGATCAGTCAATATCTCTACATACGCTGATGATATATGTATCTGGGCTTCAGCAGTGACACGACTCCAGGTACGCACACGGCTTCAAAAAGCAGCGAGAATAACGTCGACGTACCTCCATGCTCGAGGCCTCACAATTTCCACTGAGAAGTGCGCCTTAGTCCCTTTTACCCGCAAGCCCATGATCTGTTATCCTGTTTCTATCGACAACGTGAACCTTTCGTATACGAGACGTCACCGATTCCTGGGCATCATTATCGACAGAGATCTCTCGTGGAGTGCTCACATCTCGCACTTGAAGAAGAGGCTCAGCTCTATCACACATGTGATGAGATTTCTCGCTGGTAGAACGTGGGGCACATCAGTGTCATCTATGCTTCAGCTGTACAGAGCGCTCTTCTTGGGATATTTGCGGTATGGCACGCCCGTGCTTTCCAACGCCGGAAAAACTAACATCAGGGTCCTGCAAAGCATTCAAGGCCAAGTCCTCCGCACATGCTTGGGGCTACCTCGGTGCGCTAGTACGTTAGCAACAATTTGTATTGCTAAAGACCATCCGATCACGACATATATAACTGTCGACACACTCCGGACACATATCTGTCACATATACAGAGTGCCTAACCACCACCTTGCTAGCTTGCCACTAGAAAGACCAAAGGCAGCGTTTTCCAAAGTTGGAGATTCTCGCCCGCAACCATACCACTATCTCCAGAGTGGTGCATGAAAAGACCGACTGTGCACCTCGAAGTGCCGGGCATATCTAAAAAGGCAAGCCTGTCATCTGAAGCCCTCAAGCAGATCTCACTGGACCTTTTGCATTTGTCGTATGCTAACCGAATTCATGTTTACACGGATGGTTCGGTCTCGGGAAGTTCGACAGGTGCCTTTGTCATCCCGTCTCGATCAATCACCGTCAAATTCAAGACATCACACGTCACGACATCTACGGGATCCGAGCTCGCCGCTCTTCGAGCCCCTGTGGAGTTTGTTACGCAAGAATCCCCTAGTAGATCGGCCATTTTCTGCGACTCCAAGGCAGCCCTTCAATGCGTGCGAAGTCTACGACGTGGAAACTACGACCAGATGGTGTATCGTACTAATGAAATTTGTCATCGCGCTGCTGATCAAGGACACGACATTGTTTTACAATGGTTGCCGGGCCACTGTGGCATCAGTGGTAACCACCTCGCTGATGACGCTGCCCGATGTGCCCACGATAGAGCGCCCACACTGTTAATACCCTTGTCAAGAATAGACGCAGCTAGAGAACTTCGTCACATCGCGCATAATGCCACGCTTGCGCACTGGAATTCTCCACCTAACTCCAGTCATCGCCCTAAGAATCATAGGTCATTACTCCAGAAACAACTGCCATCCAAGATTTCTCGACGTGACGCTACAATGCTGTGCCGGCTGTGGACTGGGGTAGCGTTTACCAAGTCATTCAGCCATCGCATTGGCATGGCGGATTCATCCATGTGTGAAAGCTGCAACTGTGAACAGACTATTGAACATCTCTTGTGCCACTGTGCCCAATTTGATGAAGATCGCCGGACTCTCCAGTGTGCCTTGAATAGACTCGATGACCGGCCATTTAATGAAGCAAAGGTCTTAGGAGCCTGGTCGCGCAGCACATCAGCACAGAAAGCCACACGAGCCCTCCTGAGATACTTGACAGCAACTTCATTGAGGGACCACCTGTGAAACTCGGCATTGTGTGTGTGATGTGACATGTGTCTATCCTTCTCTCTCTCTTTTACTCCCCTCTCCCCCTCCCCATGTGTAGGGTAGCAAACTGTACGCATAGTCTAGTTAACCTCCATACCTTTCCTACATTCCTTCTCTCTCTCTTAACAGCAAACGTGAGCAACGTGACATATTCTGGGGAAGTGTCTGATAAAGAGAAGGTGTTGATAAAATGGCTAACCCTTATCTAAAAGCGCGAACTCTTTGTCATGCAAGGCCACCGTAGGCTGGCTCACGCATCCATCACCATATTTTCTAATATAATACGCCTCAGCTATTTCACGGGTTAATTTGTCCATATGGCGTACCAGCACACTCATGCCCGGAAATCGAGGCTGGCACCCGCAGCTTTTACAGTGCAAAACGAGGTTTGAACTTATTCCTTTGCATACATCATTGATATGCTCTCCTAACCTGTTATTAATGCACCGCCCAGTTTGGCCTATACAACAACGACCGCACGTTAAAGGAAGCATGTAGACAACACCAACTGCGCAATCTATAAATTTATTTATGTGTTTTACGGCGCATGTTTAACTTTTTGTGGTGATTTCACTAACGCTCTCATCCGTCATTCTGCAAATCTGGCCTACATTGCACGGGGCTGATAAAACTACATCCACACCATATCTCGAGCCCACCTTTTTCAAACCATGAGATATATTGTAGAAGTATGGAATGACTGCAACTCCTTTTCGCTCTTTATTTCCTCCTGCCTTTTCTTGTTTTTGTTTATTTTCTGCAACAAAGTTTCGCACACCGAAGAAATTACAGATTTTGGAAATCCTGCTGACAGAAGTCTGTTAATCTGCATTGTTACACTATCAGTCATCTTGTGTAGGCATGACTTAGATAGGCCAGCACTTACAGCCGACGAAGCTATAGCTCTCTTGACCAGTTTTGTGTGGCAGGAAGCATAGTTTAACAAGGGTTTAACACTTCGCGGTTGGTATTCCCAGCATACGTGATTTGGAAACAATGTAATATTAATAGCTAAGAACCTCAATGAACCCTGTTGGGAAACTTCGCAAGTGAAGTTTAGCCCACCTCCATGTGTTTTAAAAGCACTCAATAGAATTTCTGCCGGGTTTTTCTTATTCGTTACGGATGGCAGCAGAAAAATTAAATAGTCGTCCACATATCTGAAGGTGGTTTGTACCCAATCTACGAGATTTTCATTGAGGATGGTGTCAATCTTGGCAAGACAAATCTCCCTCAGAACCGGGCGACCCTTGACCCAATGCAGACTCCCTTACGTTGTCTATAAGGAGACCCTCCCCACGAAAGAAAAGTGGAATTCAAGTAGAAAAGCAAAAGTTCTATGAAAGAATTAACACTGATGCCACTATCATTAATGAACAAATCTTCATAATTATCCTTGGTTATACAATCTCTAACATAATTTAACAATGTGCTCTGAAAAAAGGAGTAATACAAATCTACAACATCGATACCTAAAACAGGGCACCCAATTGGATTATGATCCTCGAGGTATCTGACTTCTTGCGAATTACGGACGCGGTAGGAGTCATCCAAGACCAAACTAGATAGATGTTTGTGCAAATAACCTCCCAAAAGCTTCTGCCAGGTTCCTCTTTCAGAAACAATTTCACGCAATGGTTGTTCCGGCTTATGACTCTTAATAGCGAAAAAAATAGACAAGTCTTGAGAAGTAGCTTTCTGTGCGCTACAGGCTAAACCTAGCAAATTCACAGCCTGGAGGCGAGCTATAGCATCTTTCTTGATATTTGAACTTTTGCTGTAACTTGTACAAAGTGTTTCACTACAGCCTGTGACGCTTTTTGCAAAAACACATCATTGTGTAGAATAACAAAAACAACTACCTTATCAGCTTGAAGAACACGCAAATTATTCGTGGACAAGAACCTAGAGAGTGGTTTTAGACACATGACCGATCTTGATCGAGTTTCACCTCTCACAAGGACGTCGATGCATTCCGAAGTGCACCGACAACGTTCATCTTCAGACACACGGGCTGACACATTCCTAGCGAGAGCCACTTTTTCAGCTCCTCGGAGGGAAGGTTCCAGGCTGAACCTCGGTCCCAGACGAAGCGTCTGTTGAAACTTCTCAGGAATAGGCATGTCACCCAGGTTGATGAACGTCCCCGCTGGTCTGGAACGCCTGCTTCGTCTTGGCAGGAGAGGCCGCACACGATTCCACAAAGACTGAGTTGCCAACTCAGACTGGTAGTACCACTGTCGGTACGCTCTCTCTCGGTGACGATCAGTCAGGAACCGGTCGCATGAAACCCGGAGGCAATCTCTGTAGAAGCGCACTTGTCTCCAGCACTCAGATCGGACGATCTTACACATCCTTTTTGCGTGTCCTCTGGACGGAGCTGAAATCCCGCACAAGTTGCGAACTTCTTCCGGACATGTCCCTTGCCGAATATTCCACGACGCTGCACGTGCTCGACATAAACACACTGCAATCCACGAAACCAAACTGGCTGGGTCTTGAGCATACGGGTCCAAAAAAGCAGGACTGCCCTGTGTACTAGAAAGGCATTGAAGAAGAACGGCTATTTGGGCTAGTTGGTTAGAATCTATGGTGATATGGGCTGCAACGCGAGCACGAAGGTGCTAGAAGAAACGTGAAACAAAAGGCGAGGCAAGGAAATCAGAGGACAACACAAACGCTGACTACCAACTGAATTTTATTTTTCGCAGCACACATGGCAATATATACAACAGGAAACCTTTTAACAGCAAACGTGAGCAACGTGACATATTCTGGGGAAGTGTATGATAAAAAGAAGGTATAATGGTTGTGCAGAACAAGCAGTAATTTTTTTTCGATCAAGATACTCGCTATCCGAAGCTCCCTGCGTCGACTTTGGGAGGCGAGAGACGGGGTGGGCGTAGGAGACGAGGGGAAGTGTGTGCGCATGCGAAATGGGAGTGTAAACATTGCGAGGATGATTGTCTGGAGGAGAGAGAGTGGGGAGCGATCCTATCACATGCGGCCTGTGCCAGTGTTGCAAAGAGAGAGAGGGTGTGCCGATAAGACGAGAAAGATGTGGAGGCTACGCACATGCGAAGTAAGTGTCGTCATGCCACGCACCGGATTGAGCTCGAACCTAATAAACTGCGCACCTAAAAAGTAATAAAAAGCTCGAAGAGTTGGCTGGTTTATAGGCACGGAACATGAACACGTGCAAAGAGTTCGCAAACATTCGTAGGCGCGTCTTATCCTGGCAAAGTAAATCACATCGGTGATTTACTTTTTCATGATGGAAAGAAATGATTTACGGCCACTGATGGAAAGAATAGAAGAAATAAAGAAATAAAGAAATAAATAAAGACAGAAAGAGAAAAAGAAAGAAGGAAGTAAAGAAAGAAATAAAGAAAGAAAGAAAGGAAGAAGGAAAGAAAGAGAGAAAGAAAGAAAGACAATTATGAGTATCGATAATACATGCTTTAATCTTTTACGGGCGTTTGCTTTATTCTTGCGTGTTTGTTGTTTCTCTCATAGCTTCCATCTTCCTCCCCCCTCCTTTTTTCCTCCATTCAGTTTAACATATATAGAGCAACTTTATGAGACGCATAGGCATAATAGCAAAGAAATTGACGAGGACAAACGGTGAGACCATTTTAAATTGCATTGTTTCACTCGAAGCTCTGGGACGCAATGACACATTTACTAAATTGACCACCACCAAATAAAGTAAACATTTAAGCCAAATTTCTAAATTGGTATTCGAACGCCTGGCGCTACTGTACGCTTCTTTCACGCAATATTTCATGCGTTAGGGACACTCCTGCAGGTACATGACAGTCGTATAATGTTTTTTTTTATTTTTTCGGGTTCAATTCGAAGTGCTGGTGTGCCTCTGAGCTTCAAGAGTCGCTTACAACACAGAACTTTTGGGCTCCATTCCCACTTGAGACCGGAGATTCTTACTTTACTTATTTGCACCTATCTAGAATTTCTGCATACCGGCAACGCTTATCATTTTATCACAACCAACGATGGCGACGCCGAAACACAAGCCAAAGGAGCTCTATAAGCTTTAACATGGGGACAAGAAAATTTGGCCATGTGTGTGCCTAACGTGCTGCTTGTTTATTTATTTATTTATTTATTTATTTATTTTATGTTGCATTTCCTGTCGAAACCAATTTTTTTCTTGATGCCGCAGATGCACTAGGAAGCGGTACAGTATACCGCTGCTACAGGCAACAGTGACGGTGATGCGTTCATATTAGGGAAATGGCTCAATGTTATATTTTAACTGATTTTGATCACAAATCATATAACCATATCACAAGCGGCTGATCGCCGAGTAGCCCAAGATCGATAAAATATCAAATATTGGAAACTCGAGCGTGCACACGTGAGCGTGACCAGCGCACATTCCAGGGCCTCACTTTTGCCCACTCGATGGCACCGAATTTTTCGCTAACGACGCCATCACCGAAATCCGCAAGTTATAGAAACATGTCCTAAAACTGAACACGATCAGCGCACAAACAAAAAACAAACACAAAAGAAAGTGCGTAACACAAGCGCTTGTGCCGACACAAGCGATCAGCACTCGTGTCGTGCACTTTCTTGAGTTTTTGTTCCTTTGTTTGTGCGCTGATTTTGTTGAGTATATTCCAAGTAATTCAGTATGAAACTTTACTATGGCTTGAAAAACCGCCAGGCCAGTTAGGATTGCGCCGCACAGTCACAGAGAAAGGTGGAAGAGCGGCCATTCAGAGCCTCTCTTAAACAATATTTAGGTAACTGCTAAGAGCGCTCTTGCAGGGTACCCACTACGCCGCAGTCACTATGCCATCATTCGTCATTCTTCGGAAAAGCATGGTACTCGCTACACACACGTGCAAGAAATATTTTGCAATTTTTCGATCCTGTGGCTGACAACGGTGAAAAATGATGCGTATAGCGCTATTGTGGTGGCTTGTACCATTCGACGCCCCACTCGTTACGCAATTCACATTGTGCGATGCCTGGCTTACACATTAATGCGATTCCTTTCGCGATATGATGCGTGCCTATAGGGTAAGTTCACAAGTGTGTTCCAAGGTCCGGTGTAGCTCAACGGTAGAATACTTGGCTAGCACCCAGGGGACCCACGTTCGGATCCCATTGTGTTTTTTTTACTTAGTTTTATTCTCAATTTGTGTGATAGTGGTTACAGACACCGGCGGTGGCGGCGGACAAATACGGCACACGCAATACTTGTTGTGATCTCATGGCAGCTTTTACTGTGAAACGTCCACTTAGTGAATGGAACTCCGGGGCTATATTGTTTAAAGCGAAAGCTCTGATGAAATCACAACAAGGATCGCAAGTGGCGTAGTTGACCGCCGCTGCCGCTGGTGTTCGTAACCATTATCGCACGAAATAAATAAAAAAGAACCCTAGCCAAAGAGTGCTTACAAAAGGCTCCAAGAGGTCGCTCTTCCAGCTTTCGCTGTGACTGCTGCGCGTTCCGCGAAGGCCTGGCTGTTTCTCATGTGTACGCCTTAAACACACATATATGAACGACAGCTTATGACAGAGTAGAAAGAATCCACAACGACCCCCTTCACATCGGCTTCTCCATCGCCATTCTTCCATTCTTCTTGCATCCACATTTTCCAGCTTCCTTTTTTTATCTCCGAGCATTCTCTCTCATCCCGGGTGATGGATCTTCGAATATCGCGGCCAATATATACAGCGAGTGCTGTATATACGCACCCAATCAGCGGATCTCATTTCATTTGCTTGTCAGACCGTATCAGTTTCACGACCCGTGCAGCACCGTAGTGATGTCGAGGTTCAGTAAACGCGAGGGATTATCGAAAAACCCTTCCGAACTGACTGAAGCAGGAGCGTGCTCGGAACCAGCCATGGATGATAAAGCTGCAAGACAAAAATTCTAAAGCGCGAAGTAAAAGCGGTAAGAAAACGATAAGGCAACAACGGTACCATTAGATAGGCGTAATTTCTTCTCCCGGGTGCAATAAAGATAGATTTATTGACTGCACAGTATCGGCCGCATATATACGCTTATCTTCTGCTTCAAGGAGCAGGCTAGCACTCTCGCCCGGTAAAGAGCGGAAGTCTTCGTAAGCTTCTTAAGCCCTCGAATCATTTTTTTTTCTCGTCTGCATCCTCAGTATGCGAGTGCGATGAGCTCCATCCTAAGCGGCCGGGATGCGTACAAAAGTAACAATGATCTTTCGCCGCAATTTTTTGCATCATTATTCTCGCTTCGAGTCTAGATAGCAAGCCACCATTCCGCTTCAATCGAGGGCAAGCGGTATGTACACAATGATGACGTCACCATCCAATCCCGGCCGTTTATTGCTGCCCACGGGACATATTCGCTCAACGAGAAAATGCCCTTTACGAGTACAGGGTTCTTAAAAAACACACGTGAACAGAAAAACACAATGAATCAGTGTAAGCTAACTGCAAACGTTACTAACCTAACTTCTGGCGTCGTATATCCAGGAAGACACGGGTATTATTGGTTCAGCATGGGTATTCGACTGTATAGTTCGCATGAATCGAGTGTGTGATGTATAACAGGGTTGCGAAAGTTGGCACACCCAGGGAACGCTTGGATGTCAGCGCGAAAGTAACATGATGCCTATCTATCTATCTATCTATCTATCTATCTATCTATCTATCTATCTATCTATCTATCTATCTATCTATCTATCTATCTATCTATCTATCTATCTATCTATCTATCTATCTATCTATCTATCTATCTATCTATCTATCTATCTATCTATCTATCTATCTATCTATCTATCTATCTATCTATCTATCTATCTAGACGGGTGAATTTTCCTGATTGCACAGAAAGCAAACTAGAAGAAATGGGCGAATTTTCGACTATAGGCCGCGCAGGGCTTGGAGCGCCTTACATGCCAGTACACCTAACATTCCGTGGCTGCCATCATCTCTGTTGAACAAAACTCGCCACTCACCTGAGGTTTTCGCGGGTGGCTGAGGGCACGGAACTGGAAATGAGAATCCAGGTGGCAATGCTTGACCATGCCTGGCGAGCCACTGTACTCAGTGGGGCACTGTAACAGGGGCACCAGCCACTGTAACTATACAAAGCCCTAAAAAAAATCAGCTTCAAGCGTAGGACACTAAGCGGAGGTGGAGGTGTTATGCGAGGAAATCACGTTGGAGTGGAAATCTAGAGAAGTGTAAGCATTGGAACACGTGTAGGATCAGTGCAAATGTACGTACATAAATAGGCTACGCTGACAGAGGCGATGAATAATTGAAATGTAATGCGATTGCTTGTGGAATACATTTGGTTGCAGCATCAATAAAAAATTATGGCATATCTACGAGAGAGAGAGGAAGGGAGGGAGAAAAGGAGGGATGTATATATATATATATATATATATATATATATATATATATATATATATATATATATATATATATATATATATATATATATATATATATATATATATATATATATTTATATATATATATATATATATATATATATATATATATATACATATATATATATAAATATATATATATATATATATATATATATATATATATATATATATATATATATGTGGTAAGAAGAAAGGCAGCTGTACGTTAACCGGGTTGTGAGCATCTGGTTTGCGACCCTGTAACGGAAAAAGGGTAAAGAGAGACAGAACAATAAGGAAGAAGGAATGAGAGAAAGAGGGAGGTCAGCAGAAACACACACACACACACACACACACACACGTTCGACAAGGTGGGTCGCTCGCAGAAAATTCAAGAGCGCCTTCGTCGCTTTTAGGCGTGAAGCTCGATCTTTTCAGCCTTCCAAGATTGGTATTTCGGAAAGTGACCTGTCATTCAGGCGTGCAAACACTGCTAACAAATACTGCCTTTTACAGCTGTACTGATGGCCCTGACGCAAAATTTGTCACGGGTATAGAAAGGTACCTCAAGCACAGATGCAGAAATAACGCAGAAAGAATGAAGCCGACGATCTTGTTGTGGGGACGTGTCTGGACTGCTTTGTTGTCCTGTATCGTTGCACACTGTGTGCAGTCTAAGCCCAACCGGCATTAACTTATTAAAGCTCCCCGTTACATATTTTTAGTGGAAGTGCTGGGTAACATTCCGACTCTGGATCGCCGTAGCGTACGTCAGATTCATCCAGCCACGATGCCTGAAGGCAGTGCGCCGTCCGTTCAGTCTACGCCTGCTCCGTCACCTGTGATCCCTTCCCATCTTCTCGATCCAGGCACATTTTGCGGCACCGACACAACTGACGTTGACGAGTGGCCACTGCTTCTTGTCTCGTGTGGCTGACGACCTCCTTAGATCCTGTCCTACGCGCCACAACTTTACGACTTCTTACCATCCTCAGACTAACAGACTTACTGAACGCCTCAACCGCACACTGACGGAGATGCGTGCTATGTATGTTTCTGACGACCACACTGATTGGGACAATGCCCTTCCGTTCGTAACCTTCGCCTACAACTCGTCGCGTCATTAAACTGCCGGCTACTCACAATTTATCTTCTCTTTGGCCATGCTCTCTTACTACCTTTCGATACCCTGCTTCCGCATGACCTTTGGTCCACCACTTCGTACGCACAAGATGTCATCTTCTGGGCTCTAATCGCACGTACAGTAGACCCCGCAAGGTTCTCACCGTCCCAGAGAGCACAAAAGTCGCTCTACGACAGCCAACACAGGGATGTCGATATTTCTCCGGGCTCTCTCGGCTGCCATCCCGTCGTGTCAGCCTGTGCAAGAAACTTTTATCGCGATACTTGGCACCTTACCGAGTTCTGCGCCAAGTCACACCTGTCACCTATGAAATTTCCCCTACTACGAATCCCACTGTTACATCCAGAAGGTACATTGTGCATTTTTCTCGCCTGAAGCCCTATCACAGTGACCCATCCGTCTAATAACAGCAGGCACCAGGACGGTGCTTTTCCGCCACGGGGCCTGCTGTCACGGGTATAGAAAGGTACCCAGGCACTGAAGCAGAAATGACGCAGAAGGATTGAAGACGACGATGTTGTTGTGGGGCCGTGTCTGGACTGCCCTGTTTTCCTGCATCCTTGCACACTGTGTGCAGTGTTAGGCCAACCGGCGTTAACTTATTAAATACTCCCCGTTACAATATGTTCGATGGTTTCGTCAGCCTCGCACTGGTCACATGCAGCACTACCTGCCTATTCCATGCGGCAGACAGTTCTGCCGATGATGCAGGGATGACGAATGGGTGAAGCAGTGGTATCCTTTGGCGTTACCGCAAAACAACCGTGAATTTGTTCACTCACTCATGTAAATTAGCGACAAGGTGGTGTTCACTAATATACAACGTTTACTGGTCATAATTGGTATGTTGTGTTTAGTTGGGGATTTCATTATGCCTTCATTATTACTGCTTTGTGGTAATGGATCAAGCCTGAAGTTGACAAAGCCGAGGTTTGGGCACGTTCCCCTTGTGGTGTTGGTTGTTTCCAGTAATACGAAATGCATCGTTGGGTACATACAGACGTCATCTACTGCACGAGGCTGTCATTGCTCATGATCATAAACGTCATCATCTTCATCATCATCGTCATTGTCATCGTCAACACGGTAACGGCGCACGCGAATGGACAACCCTTGACCTTAAGAAGCTTCGCCCCTAAAGGAGGGATACGACAAACATATAGTATGACGTAGAGCCACGACATCAGAAGAAGAGAAGGAATAGATGAACGATTTAAAATATAGGAGCCACGGATTTTCGAACGTGTGCGCGTGAGCTATCAGCATTGATGGCCTCTGTTCCGAGCGTATAGCGAACCGTGTCTTTATTGTTGGGTCTGCTAACCACCATGACGTTTTGGTTTGGGTTGTGGAACATACTGTCCCATTTCGGTTCAAAGGCGTCGATGCCCGCCGCAAACCATTTCCTCGGCGACAGTGGTGGGGCCCGCTTTGGGAATGTTTAACCACCCCCCCTCCCTCCCCCCAATGACTTTCGTGCCTGTCGCGTGCACCGAGAAGGAGAGAAGGAGAGAGAATATTATCGGCAATACGTAACCTTCTGTCATGAGTGCCGCTGAACCCCGTCAGTGATAATGAGAATAATTATTGTTGCATAGACATTTCAAACAAGCCACCTTAATAAGAAACAGAGTAACATCACGCGTATATGAAAAAAATCGACAAACAAAACCCCATTAAGAATGTAGGCCTGAAATTTCGGCCGCGACGTTCAAGCGTCTATGGAAGCATTACAAAAGAAAGTATGCAAAAGCAGAGATAACAAGTCTTGCAATAAATGGTGTCATTTTTCCTCCGGGCTGCCTGACAAGGCTACTCTGCCCAAGTTGCCGTTGCATTAGAACCACTGCATATAACTTCGTTTTCTATCCACTTCTGGCGATGCGGTGTCGCGTTACACAAAGATGAATGGATTAACTTTACTTGGTCCTTCGGAACGCGCTTTAGTACATTGCAGGCTGCTCCCACATCAGAACAGAAAGACCTAGTTTCTCTGCTGCGTCACGGGTCCGTTGGTCTGCTGTTGTTCGAGTCCAAAGCTTGTAATAGAACACTCCCTTTTGGACAAAATTTGGACATTGTGACACAAAGGATCAAACACAAATAATAGACTGTCTTTGCTTATCCTCCTTATGACTTCGTGCATAACAATGCAGAGTCGGCGACGTGCATTGATATATTCGACGTATAGTCTATAGCACACGCTTTCACTCTTCCTTTTATTGCCATACGTTTACATAGTTTTTGCTTTCCATAATTTTCTCCTTTGAGTTTTTTTCATTTTTTACTCCATGAGCATATTGCCTATCCCTTCACCCCAAAAAATGATCTGTTATATCATCCTAAATTCTCTTTATGACGCAGGCGATTTCGTTTCACCGATGGAGATTCGGTTACAACAGGTAACGTGCTTCCGTGCCCGGTATTATATAGGCTAAGAATGCTAAGCGAATGCGTTGTTCTTTCCTCTGCGGGCAAACACGCATACTCCAGGGCCACCTGTCTTGACGGCGTGCCGCTTTGTGTTTGCACAAAGAACAACGAGGCTATTGAAAAACGAAATACTACGTTACACATTTGGTCTTCGAAATTTCATTTCACTGCTCTCCGTGCAATGTGTTTTAAGAAAAGCTGACCTCATTTTCGACATTATGTAAATGACTCGTTCTGTGCGAACACAAGGAATGGGCACAAATGGTTTTTATTTTTTTGCAGTTTCCCGCACTTCCACAGAAATGTGTGCGTGTAGATAGATAGATATACAGATAGATAGATAGATAGATAGATAGATAGATAGATAGATAGATAGATAGATAGATAGATAGATAGATAGATAGATAGATAGATAGATAGATAGATAGATAGATAGATAGATAGATAGTGAAATATTAGACGCTGACGTGAAAGAGTGATACACGGACAAAATGGCTCTCTGCGGTGGCGTCGACCCACTCTATCCAACGAGCAAGAAAGCTGAATTTGACATCACCCTCATGGCGAAAGTGATAATTTCGACAGAAAGGACTACTTGTTACAAGGGCCTTGGAAAGGAATACTTAGTGAAGCTTCAAACACTGTAGTCCAAGAAATCTTTGGAAGTTCACGTTTACTCTATATATACCCATGGGTTTGTCCAGAATGTCTTGCTTAATGTCACGGCAACTGGGATGCTTGCAAAGCGAGCATGTGGGAGGTGTATCGGTGTCGCCTCTCTATAAGGCGGATGGTGTTATGCATGTGCGTGTTCGCCAACTTCCTTGGGTTAGAAGTTGTGCTTGGTTAAAGCAGGACCATCCTAGGCGGAACCCCCGAACTGACTTAAGGGTCGTATTGCCCCTACTCAGCCTTCTCAAAATATTTTGAATAAAGTCTATCTCACACACTCACTTCCTCCTTTCCCGAATCGAGTCTAATTAGCGCGCGCGCCGGGGAGACCACGCTCTGTGGGGGCGACAACGTTTAGAGCACGCCCAACGCGAGACTGTCGCACCATCCCTCCAATGATAACGAGAACGTGCTTAAGTTTCGAAGCTCTGAGGTCTGCCAGACGGTGTATGGTGTATATAAAATAGATTGCCGGCAGCATCCCAGACAATGTTTTCTGTGTGGCGCAATGGTTAGCGCCGCGTGCTGGGAATCAAGCGGCTGCTGGTTTGATTCCGCGTGGCAGATACTTGCCGACTGGTTCTTTTCTCTGCAATCTTTTAGTATACATTTTTCAACGTCACTTCCCTGGCGAAAGTACTTTAGCGGAGCGGTGGTGGACCCCGGCATTAAACACTTTTTTGTTAAAATAATGACAAGCATGGTGGAGACGCTGGGCTGGACGTCGTCTGCTCCCGGCTCAGATACGCAGACGATGTCAAAAGCAGTAGCGTTCATTTGCGCCACTAACCTACGCCTGCGTATGTTAAAGTCCATTAGAAGAAAGTTTTCTTTTTTTCTTCCGAGCGTAGAGATTTTGATCACCTTAAAGCGGCCGCTGAACTGGGGCCATAAATATGGCTCCGAATAACTCATCAGCGACAGGAGTTGGGGGAAATGATGAGGGGAGAAGTATAAGAGCTTAGCGTGGCGCCTACGCGAAAGGTGTCAGCTAAGCGAACACGGCCGCATATAAAATAATAACTGCGGCGCTGAACCGTGTGAGCTTTTCCTCTATTATAACGAGTCAACATCGAAAGCAGCTTCTATACCGCCAACGGCAAGTCTTTTGATGGGCGCCGGGAAAGGGATAAAGGTAAGTTTTCGCTTATGAAAAGAAACAAGAAGGATTCAAAGTGGCACGCTGATAAAAGGGCGTAATCCTTCCGTAGCATTGTTCTGGGGTGACAAAGCGCCTGTCGCATGCAGCATCGGCACTCGCTTGCTCATACGCCAGCGCCTGCGAGGAACATCGCTCAAGGAGGTTTTCGCGTGATTGACCCCGAGTTCTCGATGGCCCGCTCGCCTCGCTAACGAATGTGCCGTGAATCAGTGAATTTACCTTATGTGGGCATTGTGCTCCGTGCGGAGATGGCAGACTGAAAAATGGATCGCTCGCTTCTCTGAAAACTCGCAACGCGGTCTCTTTCTTTGCTTTGAGGTTTCCTTTTCACAGTGACGTTTGTCTGCACGTCACATAGGGCTCATATATGGGGATGTCAGAAATATGGCATATGCGCCTACGAGGCAGGCCTTTCGGCCATTAACATAGTAAAAGCCAAGCGATTAACAATACATAAGGCGCAGTAACTGTACTGGAGTTCTTTCTATATATGATCATTTAATTGCTTAGAAAATATCCATCGTTTTAAATCACCTGCCATACATTGATAGATGAAATGATATTGCTTTAGCGCAGCTCAGTTTGAGCGTGAAGGAAAGATACTGTGCAGTCAAGAAGGGAAAAAAACAGATGACAGTGTGTGAGCGCTCACACTGCCGTCTATTTTTTCCCTTCTTGACTGCATAGTAAGGCATTACTGAAGCAGTGTGACTCTTGGAATGCTAGATAATTGCCACACGTACTCGTCAAGATCGAGAAAAAATAAAAAATAAATACGTTCGTAGCTAAAATATAACACCAAGATTGGTCTCAATGGTGTACAAAATGTCAGACATTTTTCAAAGTTTTCTAGCACTCCTAGCATTCTAAGCAGGAGTCACGGGCTGCTTACTCTTTGCGGTTGTAGATGCTTAAATATACAACGAAATGTTGCGTGCATAAACGCGCTAGTTTGTCGAGTATGATCGAAGCGAAAACGCACAGTATCGTTTCAAGCCATATGGTGACGGATTCAAAGCGATGCAATGTATGCCAAGTAAACGCACGTTGACTTAACCGCGCAATGCTTGTATAGCTTCCGTAGCCGATATAACGCCATACCTTCCTCAGAAGAATGCAGATGTTCATAGGAAGATAGAGAATTGAAGCGATAAGGTATCGTTGAAAAAAGAATGTCACTGGACACATTGTTTTGATAAGTGGTCTGGGTATTACACAGCAACATTGTCCGCAAACAGTACCAGTTCTTCATCAAGCCACCTTGCTGGAACAAACCAGACCAACGTATTCAAAGTGGTTCGTGCTGAGGGGATTTAAAAAAGTGGCGGGTGAAATGGAGGAAATGTGTCGCCAGAATCGCATACGGGTTTAGTGAAAAGGAAAACTTGAAAGAAAAAAAAGCAGCGCAAAGAGTGTAAGAAAGGTGACACAAAGATGGACGCTGACTGCAAGTTATTTTTTTTTATCTACTGACAATGCCAAAAATATATAGACACACGAACGAATGACAAACGATAAGGTTATATTTCCAGTCACGTGCGTGAAATCAAAAAGCTTTGACATCGCATGCGCGACGTCAAATAAATAAAGATTTCTATTAGCAGTCGGCACTCGCCCTCGTGTCACCTGCCTTCATCCTGTCCTTTCACTGTTTGTCCAACTTTTAACTAATGTATCAACTAGCCCCCCTCTCACCGCTTCTCGAGAAACGGAAAGAGAGAGAAAATTAAAAGGAAAGGTGTAAATCAGGAAACATTCACACAACTGCATACGTAGTCAAACAGTGACGGGTACGGGCGCATGCGATGCGCAGAGCCTCGATCCCGTCGGCGCTCGTCAGGAATGCAGGGACTACTCGCTCCCTGTTCGAAACGCCCACCACCACCTGATCGTGCGCGGCTCGTGGGAGCGGGCCGTTGTGCGCTGCACCGGGGATTTTTCCTCGTTTTCTCAGCCGCTGGTATTTCGATACAGGTTCTCGTTCGCGCCACGCGAGTGCCTTTCGCCCTCGGCGCGGTGTTGTAGTACGTGTCCCGCTGATCGCTGGGTGTGCTGCTTCCGATGGCTCCTGTAAGCCTACCCACTTTTGATCGTCCTCCGAGGTACTCTCTTCAAAATTTGATGGTGGTCGGCACGTGGTACAATCTTTGAATTCGATTGTAGCAGAAGCGGCTCTCATAGGTGTTCGCTGCAGCGTGCTCGTGAAGGCTAGGGGAGTGTGGAGGCATCCGCAGAGCACTGTGATAGTCTTACATGCTTTATATCGCTGGTGAGTCAGAGGTAATGCCTCTATGGTCCACGGCATGGATGCCCATCATTGCCGCACCTCTTTGTGCGCATAAGACACATGGTTGATTGATATGTGGGGTTTAACGTCCCAAAACCACAAATGATTATGAGAGACGCCGTAGTGGAGGGCTCCAGAAATTTCACCACCTGGGGTTCTTTAACGTGATAAGACACATGGTAATGGTACAAGAAAATTGTGCATTGTAAACTCACTGTAATTCATTATTTCATTCCTTTCTGAAAGTACTCGTGAATAGCTCTAGACCTCTGTAATGGTGCACTTTTGGTTCACAAAGAACAGAACAAGAAAGAAAGAAAACAAAGTAGAAAACGTGAAAAAGAGTAACACATCAATGCAGCCGAGATGAAAAGAGCAAATCAATCAAAGATAGAAACAAAACAATGAGCGGATAGGAAAACTGAAGACCTCAAAACCAAGTTGCAGCTAATAAAAGGTGTTTGATTTTTGTTCGCGGCATTCGTCAGCACAGTTACTGTCGGCTGTGTGTCCAAAACTGTATTTATACTCGCGGCATGACGGTGCAGTAAAGCGGTGAACGGATATTCTTAGCGGCACGTTCGACATGGCAGACTACAGTGGTTAAGTGGGGACGTATTTATGATACAAAGTACGGGAACCGCACACGGTCAGCTTAAGGCCACATTCATTTGCACAAGTAAACTTCGAGAACATTATGTGAAAACAACGCCAGAAAAATTATTTCTCTTGCGGGTGTCACAAGCCCACCTCTATAGATTTGGTGGACGGTGCGTGACGTTGAACACATTACGGTTGAAAAAAAATAAAGAAAATGTGCACCCTTTCCTACCTTATTACAAATATTTTAACGCGAGAGTGGTAAATAGCTTGTTTCGCAGAAATTCTGGCACAAGGGTCGGCGTCATTGGTTGTGAGCGAAAAATCGTCATCTTGTTCATGACCAAAAATTGACAAAGATGCAAATAAAGTAAGCAAAATTATTTCTTGGTCTTAGAAAATCTAACCCAGGCTGACTGCGTGGCAAGCGTTATACACCATACAACCACACATCTCTCCAGAACTTTTTTTTAATGCTTCAGAAACTTATGGGTCCTGTATACAGGCTTAACAATGTAACTTGTGGACTTAATACCACAGTAATATTGCGCGCACAAGCATGCATTGTAATTGGGTTTCAGAACATGTGATTATTATAATGACTTCGTGTTTAAAGAAGGTCATCCATTACAAAGGCACGCAGCTTACTGTGCGTGTTTCAAGAGGGCCCCTAACAACACCCAAAAATGCGAATAATAAAAGCGTTATTCCCCCTCAGCATTTCATTTTCTTTCCGTTCATTTCATGACGTCAGCAGCTTCTTCACGTGAATTCAGGGTGAAATAAGCTTTCGGTTGGTTGGCGAGAAATGCCTGTTTCGATTTCTTATCTACCCTTTTTTGCCACGCAGTCACGTACCCGCTGTGCCATGGTCTCACACGACTATCGAGCGTGATTGATAAACCGGCTTCGCTTGACTATCAGCGTTTCTGACTGCGTAAGCGGAGATGCACCGTGTAGTCGAAGAGTGCGAAACGCTGACTGGCTCAACACTTAGTACTAATATTTCATGCGTCTTATGAAGCAGTAAGTGACGATGAGGAGATATCGCAGGTAGGAAGGGTAGTGAAGATTAGAAAGAAACAACTGTCGTTCCTTTGAACTAGGCGCAGTTTTGACGCCCTTTAAGACCACGCAGTGGGTGCACCGCAAGTTCGAAAACAATTCACAAGCATGACTGCTCCTAAAGCATGCTATACCAATAACCCAGAATGCAGACATATGCGAAAGATTTACTGACACAAGCCATCCACCTTTTATTTCACCAATTTTACCCGCCACGGTGGTCTAGTAGCTGACACTCGGTTGCTGATCCGCCGGTGGCGGCAGCCGCATTTTTAACGGAATCGAAAATACCTGAGGCCCGCATTGTTAGATTTAGGTGCTCGTTAAAGAACCCCAGGTGGACAAAATTTCCGGATCCCTCTACTACGGCGTTTATAGTAATCATATGATGGTATCATGATAATAAACCCCAGAAATATAAATATTTTACTGATTACATTGTAGTGATCTACATTATAAAGTTCTCGTGTACGATCATACAATAAAATTATGTACTAAATGTTTCAAGTACGCACTAGTGACAGCTTGTCGCTATCACGTTCTACTCCAACAGGCGAAAGCTAAGGGTCTCCGAAAAATTTCAACAACTGTCATACTCATCATAATCCCTTTGTGCAAATCTGTACTCCGTCTTGATACACGACAATAGCAACCGAATTTGTTTAACGGCATTGTAGTATCATTATTTTGCTTTCTTATAGTATAAGACTTCTTTTAGTCAATTTCCTTATTATGCGTATGTTTAATTTTCTCAAATATACTGTGAGATAGAATGTTGTTGTTCGTATCTGTGTGCCTGCAGATACCGCAAACTACACTTTGGGATCGTGGACATTCCTGGATGTAAAAATATTGTTGCAAAGCAGGAAAGTAATCATACCAATACGAAGGAATGACAGCGTTTTGAGCGGACAGCTTTCGTCACAGTGAAGAGTTAGCGTACTGACGGGTTCAACGTCGCACTCTTGCTCACGTTAAATCTGATCACATCCGGCATCCAACACCGGCAGTGCTGGAACATTTGAGTGCAGTCGGGATCAGACTTGGCGTTATGAAGCACTACCACTCATCCTCCCCCCAAAAAATTGCTGTCATCATCGCCCCGGAATCTCAGAGATGTCACTTATCATTTTATGCGCGGGCGGGGTTGGCCGCGGCTGCTGGCCGTCGGGGATACGCTCCGGCGTGGCAACATAGCTGTGCTGAAAAGCCATCTTATGAAGAATGGCCTTCCGCAGCGCGCCGGATCGAAAATGGGAAGACTGGTGATCGAACGGGAGAACTGTGCTATCGCTATATGACGTCCCTGTCAGAACCGATCATGCGTTCGGCGGTGAGACACGCACCGCTGAACACTGACGTTGACCGCCAATCTTCGTTTCTTTTTTAAAAGGTTGTCATTGCGTCAAGGGGTGCGGCGCCGAACTGGAGCTGGATTGTGGCTTGCCCATAACTTCGCATAGGCGAGAAGGGTGCTGCGCACCCTTCTCGCTTATGCGAGTGAAGATAGCAATCAAAGAAAAAAATGTGGAGGTGGCCGTAATCTTTGTTTTAGGTGTCGCGTGTAGTGGAACTCACATGCCGGCGTGCCCTAGTGAATTCCTTGCAGCTAACATTGCGTTCCGACGAAGTTCCTGAGCAAATCGCTGAGGGTAGAATGAAGCGCGGCGTTGAGATTTGCTACGCCAGGTGCCGCAACTATCAGACCTACTCAAGATATTTCCCTGTTGTTTATTTGAAGCTTTTCAGAGAACTCTGCAACCAATTTTGATTAGTTATTGAGATATTTATTTAGCCCTTATATTAACTAAAGTTACGCTCCAACTATGGCCGCTGTCGTTCTCCGACATGACGTGTATCGCACACAACACGAAACTTGAACTACACCAATCCATTTCTCTGCTTAGAGGGCTTCCAGGATCTTCGCAAACAAGAAAAGTAATCGCTATACCTGAAGCGCTCGCAAGCGAAAAGGAGTGATATCCATATCTAATGCCGACAAAACACGAGAAAGTGTCATTCAGCATGAACACCAGTTGTTTTCTGTTTGTATGGTAACAGTATCGTTGGAAACCACCGTGATTGTTGGTGGCTAAGGCACTCGGCTGCTGGCCCGCAGGTCGCGGGATTCAATGCCGGCCGTGACGGCCACATTTTTCATGGAGGCGGAAATACTTAAGGCACAAGTGCTTAAATTTAGGTGTACGTTAAAGAACCCTACGTGGTTGAAATTTCTGGAGCCCTCCACTACGGCAGCTCTCATAATAATATGGTGGCTTTGTGGTGTTGAGCCCCAACAAACATGATGATGAGAGTATCATTGAACTGTGAGTGAACTCATGATGACGCTGTTGCTGTTAGAGCAGCAGACGGTCTACATAACTTTAAGTTAGCGACATATAGCATATAGTAGCCAGTACTATAATTTACACAACATTAACCGACAATCGGCAATGTTCTGCCTCAACTGTTACTGCTTGCACTCGAGTAAATACGGTAGCCCAGGGTATACTCAACACATTGGTAAAGAATATACGCCACGTGCCCACATCATGTATACGCCAATATGTGCCAACATGTTTTATCGAATACAAAGGGAAAGTCACAGGTGAACCACGTTCGATTCGCCATGAAAGGTTCGATCGTGTAAGGCGGAAAGCATGAAGCAACCACGGTGACCTTTAAGGTATAAGGTTCTCGCCCTGTCACATTAAAGGCAGAACCACGGCCCACGAGCAATGGTATATGGTATAATTTATACACATGTCATCAACCTGAAGACCGAAGCTATCAGCTCTGACGATACACTCCGAGTGTGGAAGGAAAACTGTAATGTTAGTTAGAGGCTCAGCACGAAGGTGGTCAGTTTGACTAATGCTCGCCGTTTCACCGTCAGCCGGCCGAGATAGATACCACCTTTGGGCGCAAAGGCAGCTATTTCATGATACGCACGGCAAATTGCGGTCTATATATACTATTAATTGGGATGATTGTCAGACCCAGGGTTCCAGTGGCTTTAGTAACTTTAGTGATAGCCTGTTAGTGGTATGGCGTGTGGCACACTGCGCATATATACTATACTGTACTGTACACTGGCGCAATCACTGCACCATACGCATGCAGCACAGCGCCCAATCTCTGGCCGCTGTAAATGTGCACCTATAATTAAGCCTTATTATGCATATACGGGAGTTGGATGAATGTCTGAAGGAACGGCACAACACTTGGTTTGAGCCTACCCCAGCAACAAAAACTAAGAGCTTTGCGTAACTTAGAGTGTTACCCTCCCATGCTTATCCACCACCTTACCCTCTCATGCTAATTTCGGTTCACGCCAAGTTAAGGGGTGACCTCGAGAGCACCAAACGTATGCGGCTGGCTAGACAGACAGACAGACAGACAGACAGACAGACAGACAGACAGACAGACAGACAGACAGACAGACAGACAGACAGACAGACAGACAGACAGACAGACAGACAGACAGACAGACAGACAGACAGACAGACAGACAGACAGACAGACAGACAGACAGACCTATATATAGCGATAAACACGGAGACCCGAATTGTCATCTTTGCTGCTTAGACATCCGTACGGACTGTTTGAGTGGTGATTTTACATTGTCACAAATTAAAACATTGCAGTGTAAGTCGTGCCTTCTAATATACACATGAATCATAACCACACCATATGTAATATACGTCCGAATACACCACGTTCATGTTGCTTACAGCTGCCGGCTGACGCATCACGTGATCCCTTGTACATGAACTGCTTGCCCACACTTGAAAAAAAATCACCGGCAAAACAACAGCGCGAGTGCATTGAAGCGAAGCCCGCTATCGCAACGGTGAGCGTGCAGGACCTTATTAAATTGCAAACCGTAGTTCACGTTCGTGAGCGTCCTGTCTTCACAAAAGCCGGCACCTCGTACACTTGTACCTGGGGCTAGCACACGTAAGTCGTGTATAAGCCCACGTCCGTCCCTTTCGATCCGGCTCTAGTCTCCTAGCAACACTCCTTGTTCCGCCTTTTGTCTGTCGCTCTCAGCTCAATTGCTGTCTGTCTGAGTTGCCAAGACTTGGCCATATTGCATTTCTTTAACACGTGCAGTGCACCTATGCCGAAGCGTTATGTTTTCAGGAGCTCCAATTTTTACCGATTATCTTTTAATGCGTAGCTTATGAATGCTGCTAAATCGCGCGATCAGTTTTTGAACAGTGCAAGTTTTTCGAATATCCCGCCGCGTTGTCCTTTGTCTTCACACTGGAACGAAATTCCAGACACATGGAAGAATGTAAAATGCAAAACGAAACGGTGTCCTGTTGAGCGTTTACGCGGCTATAAGTGCGTTGTCGATCGCGTATGATAAGATGTGTGAAAACCGAGACGTAAATTTGAGGTAATAAAATGTATATCTTGTTTACCCACCTACATACTCTAAGGGTTAACGTATGCACTGCTTAACACTTTGTGCATTATTTTATTTTTGCCACGGCAGCTGTCGAGAAAGACTTTTTTTGTGTGTTTTACAGTGCAGAACAGAAAGAAACATCGTAGCAGTGCCATGTTTGCCCACAATGCGAGACGTTAATGAATCATCTCCCTTCTCTATGTCTCGTTATCTGTTGTGCACATGTTGAAACACGCATAATTAATGCGAAATTTCGACACTGCGATTTATTGTGCAGAGGTGCGTTGGCCTTGTAACTTGATGGCCAGCCCTCTGAATGGCCCTCTTTCTTTTCCCCATCAAGCAGTTATTTCGCTGTCTTCCTTCCTTGAAAAAATACATCTTGTCGCCTGTCTTAACTACCATCTTGCGTGTGTTTTACATCCACGCAGTCCTTGCATGAAGCGCCTGCTGCGTACCAACTTCTCTTTGAAAGGACGCTTACGGACCCATTGCGAAATCGGACGGCAATGCTCGTATCACTAGGCGGCGCTTTGAATGCACCCACACGCAACTAACTTTCTTATTTGGGCGCTGCAATGTAGACTGCGTGCCGAAGTGGAGGATATATATGCATCTTGCGCAAGACATGTGACAGGTCTGTATATTTGAAAAAAAAAAAGCACTTCAGTTGTGGCGTACAATGCGGATCGAAACACCCTGTCTCCAGTAAAATGAGACGACGACACTGCAAATTAGGTGGATAATAACAACTATTTCAAGTACCTGAGCTGTCTACCGTGGAGCCAGAAATGTTATTCCGCGAATGAAGTATGGACAGGCACGCATGAACCATTTTTTTTCAGTAATATTGCGATGCGTGCAGCAAACAAAGTCAGCGCTGCACAGACACACAACCACCGCACGCCGACGAGATTTGCAAGGAAATACAGCGCTCGCAAGCGACGCGGTTCGCTTTTCCAGGTCAATGTCAGTACCGTCGTGCGGGGCTTCACGACAGTTTGTTTGAAAACTAAGAAGGCACAATGGAAACCACCAAATAAAAATTAAACAACAAAACATTTTTATGTCAGAACGCAGGTATGACCATACACACCTTGGCTACAGTTCTATGGAGTGGATTCGTGGCGTCAGAAAGCAGCACCCGTATTTTAGCCCGATATTTAGGGCACAATGAACCTTTTTGATAACTTGTTATGCTGCAGCAAAACTAACTCGCTGCATCCTGTACTTTGTGATAGATTGTTCCCATATTTGTATATAAAGATATTAGGGTAACAGAGACAGGACCTATACAAGTCAGTGGCTATAGAGGTCGATTGCGCTGACCGCCCTTGTTGTATCGTTAATGACGCTTTGGATGTATATAGGTATATTCTCGTTGATCTATTGAAGATATTTTTTCTGATGTTTGCTCTGTACGGTTCTAGAGGCGGCACTGTTTTACAATTTTGCACACTGTATAGTCACTCTGACATCAAAACACGGAACATGGTTGCGTATAGAAAAGAAAAAAATCTAGTTGGCAATTCTTCATTTAGCATCAGATGGTGAATGCGGCATACAGACAACGACTCGGGGGCAAGAGTCAAGCGCTTACCAACCGCAATGTGATCACAGTTCTTGGACAATTTTGTAGTAGCCCTCAGTACGTCTTTAGTAGGAACTCGATAATTACAACGTCTTTTTATTCAAGTTATGGCTTAATTAGGTCAATTCGCATTATATGTGAGAAATTATTGTTTTCCAGAAGAAGGCCACGAGTGCGTTTCTGAACAATGGCAGACTAAGCTAAAGAACGTATTCATGCATCCTATTGCATAACAATAAGAAAATGTTTATTTTTTTCTCTAGAAGGAAAAGAGCTGGCATCTGCCACCGCCCGGGTGCGCGTTCGCCTTTGCGCCACGACTGGTAAAGACGCGGTCGTGGTCTTCCCAGATTCACAATCCGCTATCCGCAATTACACGCGAGGTCAAACCGTAGCTCTCGAAATTTTGAGAAAGAGCGAAACTCCACTTTATTACGTGTGAGCAGGATGGTGCCTGGGCACGAGGGGTTCAAGAGAAACGAAGCGGCTCAGGCCGCAGCCCATAGTCACATGAGCCGGGCCTCCCTCAGCGCTGTTATGCCAGCGAGTCCTCGTCAAACGTCCGTGCCTCTGAAAAAGGCAATCTGGGTCAAGGCCAGCCCGCAGTCCGCCTGGCGCGATCAGCTCGACGGAGTGAACACGCGCGGCGCCTCCCTGGCCCACGTGCATTGAGTCAGCTGCGCACGTGACAGCGAGCTGGCGTCCTCGTGTCGGGTGGTCTGACGCATGGCGCGGCAACCCCATTGGAGGAATCTGCCCTGACGACCAGCGGCGCTTCTGATTGGACATTTTGGTTGGACCCGGTGTAAATAAAAGAAGCCCTGCGGCGCGTCGCGATCGGAGGTCCTAGGAGAGAGGAGTCCCCATGTCGGAGAGCCGACATGTGTGTGAGTCAGCGGTCTTAGGCGAAAGGCTGACCTATGTGTTGGAGAGGAGAGCTCGGCTCTTCGAGTCTCTGTCGGCCCCAGTGCCGAAATTGTAACGCCTCTGTATATATGCTGTACATAAACCTTGTTTAACGCACCGTCGTCTCGTCCGCTCGTCTTATCAGCTCTGCGCAGAAGCAGTCGCGGGCTGAGAAACATACGCTACCAAACGGCTGGTGGCCTTCCCGGCGGAGTTGAAAGCAGTGGCGCCTTCGGGGCCGTGTTGGCGTCGCCGTCTTTCGCAACAGTGGTGGCTTCGGCGGGATCGGTCCGTCGTACGCAGCAGTGGTGGCAGCGGTGGGATCGGTCCGTCATTCGCAACAGTGGTTGGCAGCTGCGGGATCGGCCGGCGTCAGCGACATCGATGCGGTGAGTGCCTGATGTTTTCCCCTCAGTTCACCAGACTACTCTAGCTCAGGTTGTAGTAGTTTAGAGAAGGGCTGTGTGAAGCATTAGAGTGAGCTTTGATCGTTTCAAGCAAAGTCGAAGTGCTTTGAAACCAAAGTTAATGCGGAGGGGGTAAACACGGGAGAGTGAAAAATTGCTTGCGCGTCTTGCTAGTTGACTTATAGTGGGTACGGCAAGTAGATTCTTAACAGGGGCAAACAGCAAGAGGCTAGTGTGAACGATGGAGAACCTTAAAGTGAAGGAACTCATCGAAATTTGTGAGGAACTCGGCATTACTTTGGGCCGTGCGAAACGAAAGCAAGCGATCCTTGAGATCATGAAGGATGAGGGAGTGTCGGCTGAGGAAGTCGATGAGGCCTGGGTGGATATTAAAGCACGCCGCGAAGAGGCTGAAAGGCGAGAAGTAGAAGCTCGCGAACGTGAAGAAGCTGAAAGGCGCGAAGCTCGCGAACGTGAAGAAGTTGAAAGGCGCGAACGTCGCGAGCGCGAGGAGGCCGAGAGACAAGAGCGCCTAGAGTTGAAACGACTAGAATTGGCAATCCTACAGTGTTCGCAGGCGCCTAGCGTAGCTTCTCCAACAGTTCAGGTCAGCGGTTTTAGAATTCGGGATCAACTGCCACCGTTCGTAGAAGGCGAGGACATGGCGAAGTATCTCGTCAAGTTTGAACACGTCTGTGAGCGAAATGCTTTGGAGCAGTCTCTTTGGGCGCGGAACCTGCTAGCTCTTCTTCCCGGCGAAGTGTCCGACGCATTAACTTGCTTGTCTAGGGAAGCGTTTGAGAGCTATGACGAGGTTAAGGAAGTCCTCTTGAGACGTTACAAGTTGTCACCCGAGGCTTTCAGGCAAAGGTTCCGGTATGCTGAAAAGGGGAATGAGTCACACGTTGACTTCGCGTTTCGTCTTAAAGCCGATTTAATTGAATGGCTCAAGGGCGAAGGTGTTTATGACGACCGCGATAAAGTGGTGGAATGCGTTGCATTGGAGCAATTCTACCGCTGCATCGAGGATAATGTCAGGCTTTGGCTGCAGGACAGACTTGGTGAAGTACAGCTAAACAAGGCAGCAGAGTTAGCTGAGGAGTATTATACTCGTCGAAAGTTGCACAGCAGGGCAGTGCGCGTTGAAAAGAATGAGAGAAAAGAGGGCTTTTCAAAGAAACCTGATCAACGGAGACCCGCTCCGCACCGTAATTTCAAGAAGGACCCGTCTCTTACGAAGGACAGTGTAGGGGAAGGGCAAACAGAAGCGGAGAAATCGAGTGAGGTTTCTACCACACAAGCATTTGAATCGGAAAACAAACGGAAGCCGCTAATCTGCTACAACTGCAAAAAGGAAGGACACATCGCGAGGAACTGTCAGGAAAAATTTGCCTTCGCAACAATCCGAGAATCAGAAAAAAACATGCGGTTGTTGGAGCCGTATCTCCAAGAAATTAGGGTCAATGAGAAAACGTGCCGAGCACTTAGAGACTCAGCGGCAACCATGGACGTTGTCCATCCTTCATTGGTGTCTCCGGATGACTTCACAGGAGAATGCGCGTGGATCAGGCAAGTCGCCGAGGTGCAGAGTGTTCGCTTACCAATCGCCACGGTGGTCATTGAAGGCCCGTTCGGTAAGCTTCGCACCGAAGCAGCTGTGTCTGCCGCGCTAAATGATCGTTTTTCTTATCTTTTCTCCAACAACTCGGAGCAGCTTCTCAAAGAGCAGGGCAAATCGTTCTTCCCCAGCTTAGCGTACATGGCCCTCACGCGATCGCAAGCGCGGAAGCTCTCGCAAGAGCTTGACCTTGTTCAAAGCGGTGAACTCCCAAGTGACCTTGTCGGCGGGTCGACGGAACCTCAGAGAGGAAACTTTCCGCGTGAGTCATGTGAGCAGTCGCGCGAGCGGCCCGTCGCCGGACCGACCAGCGCGGTTTCCGTGGAAAGGGGAGACGAAATGGCGCCATTGGATCAGAGCGAGAGGGTTGCAACGCTCTCGCCTGTAGCGGAAAGTTGGAGCGAGCTGCCGAGAGTTGATCGAGAGACGCTCATTCGAGAGCAGCGTGAGGATCTCTCGATGGAAGCGCTAGTGGAAAGCCAAATTGAAGCGTTAGTGGAAAGCCAGGAAAACGCGGCAAAAGTGCTGTCGAAGGAGCACTACGAGGAATCGGTGAAGAAGCGTGTTTTTGAAGTTGATAATCAGGTAATGCTGCTGCAGCCGTCCAAAAGGAACAAGCTTGAGGTTGATTGGGAAGGGCCCGCCACAGTATTATCGAAGCCTTGCGATACAAATTATGAAGTGAAATTAGGAAGGCGGCCGGACAAAATTTACAACTTGATGAAACCATACGTTCAACATCAAGCGGTCGTAAATCAGCTGTTGAATGCTTCAGAGGAAGAGGAAGCAGAAAATTTGAGTTCTAGTGAGGTAATCGAAGGGGGATCGAAAGTAATCCGGGAGCAGATAAACCTAGAGCCTAGGTTAAGTGAAGTCCGGAAGGAGGACCTGAGAAAGATTGTTTTGGTGTTTGAAGACGTGTTTTCGGACCACCCCGGAAACACGAGGGTGATCGAACACGATATCGAGCTAATTAAGCGGTGAGGAGTCAATCCGTAGCAAGCCGTATCGTTGTTCCCCTGTGCAACGTCGAAAGTGTGAGCCGCTCTTGGTGCCGCATAGGTATCGTCGCCTAAAAGTGGCCGGTTACTGAAGTGGAGCATGTTGCTCCACAGCGCAACTTTGACGTTCGCTAAAAAAAAAGGAAAGCTAAACGCTAATGCAGGTGCATTGAGCAGTGCGTTCTAGCTAGTACCTTCTCAATCTTTCGGTTTCTGGCTGGCGATTCGGGGCAAAATTTTGACCTCATCACGACCTGGGCTGAGCGCTCTCGTTCAGAGTGATCTCAAGGGGCCAACTTTATGTGGTATTCTAATCCGTTACGTTGTTGTACGTGGGAAAAAAAATTGAGTTGTCATTTTAAGGGTGTCTTGTCCCACATGTGCCTCTTGATGTAGAGGGAACAAAATTCCGATAAACACGTAGTTAGGTATATGTTGTACTATACTTTGTCTGGTGTTCTGTCGGGTGACCGAGGGCACTTGCTTGTGTCGTGTGTTGTCTGTTGTCGAACCGTTCTTAGCAAGTTGCAGAACCATCGACAAGTGCTGAAACCGAAGATGGTCAGAAGAGACGAGTGAAGCTGGTCGACAAGTTGTGGCGACAAGCCAGTGGAGCTGGGATCCGTCGTCAAAAATGGGATGTGTTCCCGGAACAGTTTGGAGCTGTATTCTCCCTATGGCCCTGAAGGCGAACCTGGAGGGACCTGGCGAACGAGCGCACCTGACATCCGAGCCCCGTGGAAGCAGCTCGTCTTTCCGGTGCATTGTCTGGCGGCGGGGGTGCTGTTATGCCAGCGAGTCCTCGTCAAACGTCCGTGCCTCTGAAAAAGGCAATCTGGGTCAAGGCCAGCCCGCAGTCCGCCTGGCGCGATCAGCTCGACGGAGTGAACACGCGCGGCGCCTCCCTGGCCCACGTGCATTGAGTCAGCTGCGCACGTGACAGCGAGCCGGCGTCCTCGTGTCGGGTGGTCTGACGCATGGCGCGGCAACCCCATTGGAGGAATCTGCCCTGACGACCAGCGGCGCTTCTGATTGGACAATTTGGTTGGACCCGGTGTAAATAAAAGAAGCCCTGCGGCGCGTCGCGATCGGAGGTCCTAGGAGAGAGGAGTCCCCATGTCGGAGAGCCGACATGTGTGTGAGTCAGCGGTCTTAGGCGAAAGGCTGACCTATGTGTTAGAGAGGAGAGCTCGGCTCTTCGAGTCTCTGTCGGCCCCAGTGCCGAAATTGTAACGCCTCTGTATATATGCTGTACATAAACCTTGTTTAACGCACCGTCGTCTCGTCCGCTCGTCTTATCAGCTCTGCGCAGAAGCAGTCGCGGGCTGAGAAACATACGCTACCAAACGGCTGGTGACCTTCCCGGCGGAGTTTAAAGCAGTGGCGCCTTCGGGGCCGTGTTGGCGTCGCCGTCTTTCGCAACAGTGGTGGCTTCGGCGGGATCGGTTCGTCGTTCGCAACAGCGCCTCGCGCGACCCCTGGTTAGCCAGCACTGCAGCAGAAGGGGAGACCATACCACCGATATATAACACCATACCACAACACTAAGGCCTAGCTCGGAGGGTGTACCCATCACCTCACCTGACTATAGAAGAAGTCACAGCGTTTCGAAGACTGCAAACAAACACGTACAGGCGCGGCATTGTATTGCAGAGAGCACAGCCAACTCAATATGCTTACAACTTCCCGATAAGCGATGTGTCAGACACGCTGGCACACCTAGAACTCGAGTGTCCATGGAGCCCAGAAGATGGAAATACTAAGCCTTTAATGACCGCGCGTATCAATCCCCTAGCTGAGACGTGGGAAGTCAATATCGCCACAGAGGACCTGGACGACGAGCGAGGACTCGTCACCAGGGCCTGGGAGGCGATTGCAGCAAGAAGATTCCCGGAACGAGGGACCCTCCCACCTACGGCGACCCCGAGCTTACAAGCTCGGGAACACTTTTTCTGCACAACAAATGTTTATTTCATCATCATCATCATCATCATCATCATCATCATCATCTCGTGTTGGAGTTTGTGGTTTGGGTATGCAGATGAATTTTACCAAAATATAAAAGGATGAATTAACATAGAACTGGTAGGTGACAGTAGTTGGCAGGCGACAGTAGTAAGGACGTTGAACCACCGAACCAATCTAGGGCTCTCATTAGACTAAAGCTGTCAGTGGGCGAAAAAGTAAATGACATAAGTTGGGGGAACTACACCGAGGGTGGAGACGAGGCTTTCCACTAAAAGTGATCGAAGAGTAACGCAAGGATTCTTTCTCTCTTAACTGTCGTTCCACGCTGACGCTTCTCACACAGAAGATACATGGGAGTCCCTTCTGCATATCACTGACTCGGCACAGCAACGCCGGGTAATCTCACGCGCATGGGAGGCCGCGGTGTCCCAAGGGATCCCCGCTGGCCTCCTCTAAGGAGCGTAACGACCTCTGGGCCGCTCCCCTCTTTTGGGAGTTATAAAGTTTTGATCATCATCATTGCTTCTTACGAACAATTTGAAAAAGTGTGTAAGAAACAAAGAATTAGGTTCTACTATGTGCCGATAACGAGCTACACGAAGTATGTGAGCTGTTTTCTACGGAGGCACAGTTCCACAAGATAAAAGTGCGAGAAAGTCGCCGAGTACGCCAAATACCCGTTGAGTTGAAGATACGTGGGCATTAGTTCGTAAACATGTAAATCGGGTAGCTGTAAGCCTTATATCAGAGGTAAGTCAGGCATATAATCAAGAAGAAACACAAATATATGGTTATATGAGTGAAATACTAAAATCTGCTCGTGCATTTACCAAGATCGCCGAGGAAATAAAGCGAAGTGGGTAGCGACACACACACACACACACACACACACACACACACACACACACACACACACACACACACACACACACACACACACACACACACACACACACACGCGCGCGCACACACACACACACAGACAGTTATAGACAGACAGACAGACAGACAGACAGACAGACAGACAGACAGACAGACAGACAGACAGACAGACAGGCAGGCAGGCAGGCAGGCAGACACACAGACAGACACACAGACAGACACACAGACAGACAGACAGGCATACAGGCAGACAGACAGACAGATAGATAGATAGATAGATAGATAGATGCGTATTTTGCTTATAATCCGCATATGAAGGAAATTAATCTCACCGGTGTCACTACTATAGTGTTGACAAAGCTGGTTAGTACATCCTGGGAGTGACATTTTTAATTTATAAAATTTAGGTTCCCCATAATATGTGACGTAGAACAACGGCGCCTTAGAAGCAACCGGCCTAAAATTGATAATGAAAGAACAGTTAAATATTTTAGTATTATAATCATTTCCAGTGTTCTAATTAATGGCAAAGTCTTCCCAATTCGGCCTAGAAATTGACTGCGGAGGCTTACGTATAATAGGTTTTTAGGGAAAAATTAGTATTGCCTCGAAGGATAAACCCTTATAGTAAACTATCCCCAGACATTTTGTATTGTTACTTTAATGTTTCAATGAAGAGGAGACCGAGAAAAAGGAAGAGATGCCATTCTATCTTATTCGAGAGACTATGCTTCGGCGAACATATTCACATAAGATAGCAACAGCCACGTCACACGTAAACAAACAAGTTTAATTCATTGATAAGGTAATACCCATCACAGTGGTCTGGTGATTATTATGCTCGACTGCGGACCCAAAGGTCACGGGATAAAGTCCCGTCTGCATTATTGACGGAGGTTAGAATGCTTAAGGCCCGGTGTATTAAGATTTAGGTGCACGTTGGGGAACACCGGACAGTCGAAATTCACGGATCACTCCACCACGGCATCCCTCGTAATCATATCTTGGTACTGAGACTTAAGACTCCAAAAAAAAATATTATTACGAATAAAGTACAAAACGAATAGGTGTAATAGTTCATATATTCGCCCTTGTAAGTTCTGAGCGCGACATGGACGATGACAGGCACTGGCGAAGGCGATGACTCTGGGGTAGGCGAAGGCGCGCTTTCTCTTTTGATGCCGCGTACGACATCATGCATGTACGTCTATCAAACACAGCGCGTTTTCCTTAGTGCTGCATTTTTTTTGTGGTGGCAGCAGTGACGCCTCCCCCACAGCTAACATGGAGTGTCATTAAAGTTGCGTGCCTGAGACGTAAAAACAATGTCGCTCGCGTGCCTGATGATAACTAATAATCAATATAGGTCGGCTAGAGACGGCTACGCACATGGAGTTACGGTCGATTAACAGGCGATGCAATGCAGGGACAGCAAAAAAGTGGTAAGTAACCGTGCGAGCCCGAACTGTTGAAGATCGAGCGATAACTTCACTGATTACGGTGCCCCGTGGCATTTGTTTGCGAGAGAGTAGTTGCACAAGTCGGTCCTGTTTCTTCGTTTGCTTTTTCGCAGCACTAATGCGATTTTAGGGCAAGACGTGCCGAAATTTCGGTGTGACCCGACGATTAGCGGTTAATGCATTCTCGTGTACACCTTCGATTCAATCTTCCTAGTGCACTTATACGACTTCAGAGTTGAACTCCAAAACTTTATGATTGCACATGTATGGATTCTTATTCGAACTCTCGAAACTGCTGGATCCGATCCAGGGCCGCGGCCGTCGTATTTCGGCAAAGGCGTAATGCTAGAGATCTGTGTGATGTTCGATGTCAGCATGCATTTTAAAAGCATCGTAGGATTGAAATTTCCCGAGGTCTTCAATGCAGCATGACTCATAATCATGCCATGGCTTTGGCACGTGAAACCCCAGAAATTACATGAACTTTATTACCCGCATTGAATATCGAAGTTAGCTAATACATACCTTGCATTTTGTATAGGCATGACCAAATATATAACTGACACACTGAACAAGACAAGCGTTCGTATGGTTCCTCTCCTCATTTTGCCCTTTTGAGTCTCGTGCCTCATTTACTTGACGGGCTTATGTCTTCGAAGTGAGATCATTAATGTTAATTGAACAAAGTTGACAGACTCGAAAGAAAAATAAAGTGCTGAGGGTGCATGAGGTGCGGGAGGTGTCGGTCACGAGTATAGTGTGAAGTTAAATACAACAGCAGAAAACGAATGCAAGACCTTGGCCCTGTTCAGCCTCAAGCTCGTTTGCACGCCAATGCAGCTAACACAATTAGCAAAAGGCCCCGAAATGTAATGACTTAAAGAAACTCCGTTCAGAGGGACACACTGGGAGGAAACACCTCTTGTGCCTTAAGCAGTTTGCTCACACTTCTAAAGCTCCCTCTCTAGCGTAGATAAGGCTTTTTTTCTGATCGATCAGATTTCTCGGCTCTCGTAGCCAGGCACTCTTTGTATACTGTCGTCACTCTGGCTCCAGAATTAAGGCAGAGCGTAGCTGAAGGAAGACGCGTGGTACAGAAGTGTAATCCGGGCACGCTGCAAAATTTTAGCAGCCTTGCTTTTTATTTTTTTGTGTATATCTTTTCAGTTTGATGTGATACAACAAAAAAGGAGCCAAATCGAGGGTGTGTCCATCCATCGGAGATCAATGACCGGCGCTGGTCACCGGGATGGGAGGGCCCGTATGTCCGCGATAGAGAACAAAATAGGGGCACGCTGATAAAACGGGGTGGTACGGAAACGAAAGGATGAAAAGAAATAACAAGGGGCTCCGAACAAAGGGTTTTGGCTGAGCATCCAGCCACGATCAGAATAGAAGGAGTAAAAATGTCTATATCGCATTCTGATGTGCGGGGCACTTTTTTATATGTACCGAAATTCGCATACGCTATATCACATTCAGATGTATACTTACATTAATTCGCATGCTTAATATTCACCCGCGCCACTGGGCGCAGGCACAAAAAAGAAACAAAGAATAAGAGCCGAACAATGCGAAGATGTAGTCCTAAATGACGCCGACATGACATATCGAAATCAAGAATAAGGCACATGCATGCCGAGAAAGAGGAACGACCCAGTGAGTTGAGTGAAGACCGCGTGCACTGAAACGATGCGTTGTGTTAACGGAAATGTTTGCTCAATGGACCTGAGAAAACAACAAGCATGATTCGATAACTGATTCAGAGTGAGTGAGTGAACGAGTAAGTGAGTGAGTGAGTGAGTGAGTGAGTGAGTGAGTGAGTGAGTTCAGTGGATAAAGGGTATTTAAAAGTGGACCGGCGTTGTGTGGGCGAGGTGGAGGGACGAGGGGATGAACAGCCGCACATAGTTGATTGTGACATCATCATTATCGCGTCATAGATTCACACAGCGTTCGTGATTCCTCGCTTCGCAAGAGTGCCTTGTTCTTGGCCATGAAGAGATAAATCAAATGTTCACATGCTCTATTCGTTAGCAACGATACCAGCGTTTCTACGTGCCAATTGTTACATGTGATTACGAGGCATGCCGTATTGGAGGGCTCCGGAAATTTCGACTGCCTAGTGTTCTTCGACCTGCGTTGACATGGAGCAGTACACGGGCTTCTACCGTTTCGCCTTTTCGCCTCCATCAAAATGCTACCAGCTTCGCCGGAGTTCTACGAGCAACCTTAGAGTCAGCAGCCGAGTGCTATAACACTTGTATCACCGAGGCAGATCATTTACTTTTCACTGGCATAACATGAATAATCGAGCCGTGACGCAAGAAAAGAAATACCGTCACATGTGAATTTTTTACGCTTAAGACGCAAGGTTTGCTCCGAAATATCCCGTATTTTCAGCATGTGTCAGCGCCTACTCTCAGTTTCCATCATTTGTTTTTCACCTTGTCGGTTTACCATGCACACCAAATAGAAGCAGCTTCCTCACCTCACGTACCCTAACCTTGCTCGTCGTTGTATAGAATGCCAAAGGGGTTCCGCACCAGACACATGGAGAAGTTTTATAAGTAAGCCCACGGATTGCTGACTGACTTCAAACGTGATACAATGCTGGTTAACACCTGGTGACAGACGTCTAGTATTCATGACGTGCTCAGATGGAATATTTGGCGGTTATGCATGCCGTAGTAAACCCGCCTGCTGCAGCACCACTACCCTGAACCTTTGTTTAGAATACTTAGTACTCTACTATGGGAGAGCTGACAGAGATGTGGCTATAAGAGAGAAAAGAAGAGAAAAGTTAGCTCTGTAACTGTCTGTATCAGGGTGCTACACCTCAAGAGTAGCTCACAGGGGATGGGGGTGAGGAAGGATTAAAAGGATAAAAGTAAAGGTATAGAGAAAGAGAGATGCGCTCATCCAGCGAGCGAGGACATATCGAGGGGACAGGAGAGATAGAAAAAATGGAAACATGGTCACAAGAGTACAAGGATGGGGCACAACTTGCGAGAGCTCTTGTCGGCGTCAGGAGATGGCGTAGGGCAAGTCCAGTAGATCAGAGCTACGCTGTCGTCGGAGGTCGGCATAAGGAGATGACGTAGGGCCAGCCCAGTCGGCCAGAGCTACGCTGACGTCGGAGGGAGATCGCGAGGGCACAGCCAGTCGGCACGGAATTCAGCGAGCGAGTCTGGAGAGCTGACAGAGAATGACTGTGTGTTTAGAAAAAGTGGTTAACGATTTACAGTACATGGTACTGTACTATGGGAGAGCTAAAAATCCGTACCACGTGCTGGAAAGTAAATCCACACAATGAAATCATTGTCGAGCCACAGTGAACTTAAGGTTACAGTTTAACACTTCCATGTATAACGCGTTCTGATATGCTGCGCCAATATGCATGCCTATCGAATGACTCTTCAACTCAGAATCACTAACGTGCACTATGGTAAGCTAAATCTTCACGATCATAGCGTAGATGTCTCGAACCATGAAGGTCGCATAGAATTTGTTTCCTCGAATCGTCGTGAATGTTATATTTAAAGCCAAGCCGAACAAAGACACAGTAGTCACTAGCAGAAATAAGGAACGGAGAAAGCAACAGCAGTGATAAAAAATGAAAGCGGTAGCTCGGGCAAAACAGTGCAAAGGAGTGCGAGCACCCAACCGGAACTGCACATGACGCAATTATTCCTCGATATCGTTTCCTCGTATGTATACACTCATGAAGAAAGTCTGTGTACCGCACGTGGCTCTGTACACGGTAAACGTAAAAACCATCCCAAACTCGATAAGTGAGGTTCCAGACTATACTGAGTAAAGTACAGCCAGACTCCAAGAAGAACGAAGAACAGCCTTTTGGAGGCTCAGCTACTCCTTGCAGCGTAGGAATGGCATGCACGGCTTTTGTCCCATTCTACGCAGGACGATAACATGAGAGAAGCACCAGCGCTCGGTGACATTATTTTTGTGAGATGGGGCAGATTCCAATTCGAAATCACTTTGTTCATCTATTCTCGTTTGTTTTATCCTTGTTTTGTTCGTGGTGGATGGACCTTTCCGGTGTCCACCATGACTGCACAACCACCAGATGATAAGCCGAGGGCAGTAGCGGCAGCAGCGGCGCTAGTCGCGCAAAATGGCTTATTTGCGTTTAAGGCTTTGGCGCACGTGCAGCTACGCCTGTGCCAACTCATCTTGTTCATGCAATCGTGACCCATTCCTGTACTGCCCCGAAGTGTTCACCTCACCACAGCTCATGCTATGTACTAAACCTATACGAAACGTTGTGTGCGAGGCCAAACGATGCTCAACAAAAGGGCTAGCGCGCACACGACACGAAGTTTTTTTTCGCTGCGGCTTCATTCTTTCGTTCATTTGTAAGTTTAAATGGTTTGCCTGGGACCGCGCACGCGCCTGGGCTGTTTTAGGTCTCAGGGGACCACCCTTACTATCTGCAGACACGCGACGGGGCAGCTTGGTGGCCGCATTGCCAATATAACGAAAGAAAGAAAGAAAAAAAGAAAAAAAAAGAAAGAAAAATAAAGAGAGAAAGAAAGAAATAAAGGAAGAAAAGAGGAAAAAATTGGCAGATCCCACGTACAGTGTGAATCGATGATATGCGAAGCACGAATGAGAAATGTTTATATGCCCCTTTAAAATCAGCACAACGTAACGAAGTGAAGATCAATGATACCGTACATGACTCCCGTGTCATGATTATCATGTTTGGATGAGTCGTTCACCTTCGTCATCTATTCACGTCACGTGATACTAAATTTTGTGTATGTGGAGCTAGCGAAACGGCCGTGAGCACGCTATGATGAGCGTGGTATGTTATGTTCTCACATGAGACGCGTGTCAGGATTATCATGTTTGCAACAGTCATATATTTCGTCATCCATTGACGTCATGTAACACCAAGGTACATGTGGAGCTAGCAAAACGGCCACAAGCGCATCATGAAGGGCCCAATATACTCCCATGTAGTGTCGACGCACGCGCACGCTGGGCACAGCGACGCTACGTTAGCAAAACACGAGCACTCTATAGTCTGACTCCAGGCACGACCAGCGTTCGTAGGCGCGGCCCGACGGCAACCGGCGTGAAATGCGACATGCTGCCTTTCGCACCGATGCGTTACCCCCACAATGCTGCGTCTCCCCGTTTTCGTGACGGAGGAATGCCAGACGCACTGAAACGCGCATGCGTCAAGGCAACGCAGTGTAGCGCGTGCCTGCGAGTATATGGCACAACCGCCGTCTGGCGTGGCAACGCCAGCGTGACGGGACAAAATGAACGCTGGCGAGCACGTGCACCGCGTCACATTGAAATGTGTTGGCGCCTTGACTGGGGCATGTAGTCATGTTCTCACGTGACACGCATCTCATGATTATGTTAGCACCAGTCAAATACTTTCTTCATCCATTAGCGTCACGTAATACCAAATTTGGCATATGTGAAGCTAGCGAAACGTCAGCGAGCGCATCATCAGTGTGGCATGTAGTCATTTTGTTACAGGACACGCATGTCGTGATTATCATGTTTGGATGTGTCATTTATCTATGTCATCCGTTCGCGTCACTTAATACTGAGTTTCGTACATGTCAAGCTAGCGAAAGAGCCGCGAGCGCAACATGAGCGTAGCATGTAGTCATGTTGTTACATGACATGCATCTCATGTTTATCATTTTCTCACCAGTATCATACCTTCGTTTTCATTCACGTCCCGTAATACCAAATTTGGTATAAGTGAAGCTAGCGAAACAGCCACAAGCGCATCATGAGCTTGGCATGTTATCATGTTGTTACATGACATGCATGTTATGATTTTCATGTTAGAGTCTGTCACTTGTGTTTGACATGCAATCATGTCATACCATACCAGTCTTGCAACATGTTATGTTAGCAAAACCACCGCAAGAGTTGCAAGACCATGAAATGTAAATTGATACATTCATGACATACATGTTATTATTTTCATATGATGGCTAGCAAAATAGGTTCTTCATACGGTTATGTTACGTAACACCAAGCTTGGTATCGACACCATTATCGAAACGGTCAGGAGAGCTAAAAGTCATCGGTGGCTAGATAGATAGATAGATAGATAGATAGATAGATAGATAGATAGATAGATAGATAGATAGATAGATAGATAGATAGATAGATAGATAGATAGATAGATAGATAGATAGATAGATAGATACGCTCAAAGTCACCGAAGTTTGTCAAGGAATGCTTCGCATTTAATAAAATAGTTACAACACAGTGACCTTGCATCCGTGTGCTTCGCATGACACCGATTCCAAATGTACGCGGCATCCGTCAAATTTTTAACCCAAGAACAGCGAAAACATACATCGGTAATTTAAATGCGATGGTGTTTAGCAAAACCGACATCGGAAGTGTTGGCCCGACGAATGCGAAGAATAAAATGAGGATCTCAGCAGGAAGAAAACCCAAGCATTCTGCGTGGCAGTCACGTATTATTCCACAGATCCACGCCAGGTCTGGAAGTTGCTTTGGGAAAATGCCCTATAGAGACGTAATGCCGGTGTTAAGTCAACTGAGGTTATTGTGCCGGTTATCTAATATTTATAATAAAACAATAAACAGTACATACGCACTCTTATAATACACGTGTTAACCACAGCTAGTGTTATTTGAAGCTGCAGTGTATGCCCTACTTTTATATCAGCCTAATAAGCATTGAATTTGTGTCGCCATGATTCAGCGAGCTATAATCAAGCGTTGTCTGATTCGCGAGGATTACGCTAACGACAGTTATGTATGATGACCCCATAATCGCATCTCAAAGCGTATTTCGTCTCACTCATACTGAGGTGTGCGTTTTAATGTCAACGCTGGCGCACGTCACACCATCAGTTATCTATTAAACGCCAGTCTTGTGGACGCATCTTGTAAGCCCCCGATGTGCACACAGCCACTACACTTACATATGGATATGTGGGGTTACTACACTTACATATATCACAGCATATCCACGGAGTGCATGATGATGAGTGGGGCGAAGCATCCATCAATCCGTCCGCGCTTCCGTCCGTGTGTTCATATGTGCGACTGTCCGTCCTTCTGTCCGTGCATCCGTCCGTCCATGCGTCCTTCCATCCGTCTGTGCGTTTGTCCATCCGACCATGCGTCCACCCGTGTGTCCACCTGTCCGTCCATTCATCTGTGCGTCTGTCTGTGCGTCCGTTCCTGTGTTCGTCCATGCGTCCATCCGTCCCTCCAACCGTGCATCCTTCTGTGCGTCCGCCCATCCATCAGTCCGTGCGGTTGTCTATTCATGCCTCGGTCTGTGCGTCCATTCGTCCGTCCGTGCGTGCGTCTGTCCATCCGTCCGTCTATTTAGTGAACACTCGAAGTACCGCCATTTCGCATTTTTTCATCATATATTAATCGTGTAGAAGTACCGCCATCCAGCGGACTTTCCAAATACTAAACCGGTCTACACTATCGAAACTACGTAATGGAGTCTCATGCCTCTGCAAATGCTTAAATTGTTCATAAACTTCTATGTCAATTATACGAGTGTATACAGCGGAATTCATTGTATCCGCATGCATTTTGTGTATGTTTTTGAGTCGTTTCATTGATATTGCTTAGTTGTGAATTTTAACGAGAGTGACCTCTAATTCTTAAAATGTGTTATGTCAACTTTTTATGCTATTTATGTTTGAATTTTGTGTTTACAATTTCAGGTTGCTTGAAATCAATGTATTGAATATATATATTGTTTGTCAGTGCTGATGTCTAAGCTTTGCACTGTCACGGACTGCAGAGGGACAAGGGCCTTTGTCAGGCTGTTCGCCTTTAGCCCTTTGCCCCTGCAGTGAGCTCTGTATCCGGCATATTGTAAATAAAAATACTACTACTACTATTAAACGAGGGGTGGCACGGCTGGACTAGAAGAGCGCTACTCGCGCACTCTTTTTACGGCCGGCTCTTCGTGTCTAGTTCCCACCTTTCACCGCCACTACTTCATGGCACTGTGGCCCGACCCTCGCTAAACCTTGCGAAAGCCAATAGTTTTTTTTTAGTAAGCATATAATTCATTTATTGTTGGTTAAGCCTCCGATACCCATCCCGGCGAGCTATTTTATCAGAAACAACTATCTCTTTATATATCCTTCCCGTGCACGTGCTTTCTCCTGAATTCTAAAGAGTGCGTGCCTGCCGCTCCTCTAGTTCAGCCGTGGAGCTTGCTACATACTACTACGACGACTACTACTGCATACATCGCGGGCGCATCACCCACGGCATAAAAGCTTCGCTCCTAAAACACGTCGGCCGAACTCGTGACGCTAGGCTCGAAGCCAAATATGAAGCATCGAACTACTGGCTCACTGGTTCGTACGAAACCGATTCCTACAAGACTTGAGATTTGAGACTTGAGACAAGTTTTCTTGGTGTTAACTTTGGTTGAACCATGTGTATCCATGTACATCACAGGCATTTGGCAAGAAAATTCTGCGTTCACTTGATGTGTAAAACGTAGCATTAAGAAAATCGAAGTGTTTGTATTATGTTAATTCCCTACGACGGTGGTCTATCACAGGCATCGTGATCAACGCCGCACCAATGAGCTATGAAGTGCCATATTTGCAGATAAGAAAATTCCTTTCGTCAAATTGAGTCTTGGGTAATCGTTAGACCAACAATAAAGCCCGAACTTCAGTTTCTTACGACTCATTACAGATGGGAACACTGTAATTCATACCGCTTTGTTATCTCGTAATATATAACTGTGCCAATCGCTGCCGGACATTGCTGCTGAGGTATTGCACTCAGCAAGTATACCGTCCTCGTTATGTGTTTGTCATTAGTTTAAGGAAGCCACTGAGCCACCAGTCGCGTGGTTCCAACCAGGTGGTTTAAAATTTATTTCTGGAATGCAAATCGTGCCTCAGGAGTGAACGCACCCATGCTAAAGAAGATAGTCGAGGGTGCCATCCTAGTATGAGCGAGATAAAACGTTAGACTTCAGAGAAGAAAAGGCAGCGTTTCCCCCGAAGGCCCCACAAGTTTAACATCTAGTTAATTTTCCGGACACGTACCGCCACATGTGCGTCTTTTTGTTTCTGGTTTCCTCAAATAATCGTCACTGTCTTAAAGTAGCATTACCAGATTTTTTTTTCAGAAGGGTAGGGGAGAGTGAAGTATACCTATGCGCGAATGACCTGGAGCGAATTTGCCAGGCACACTCAAATAATGTCAGAAAACTTGCCACTATCACTAAAGTGAAAATTATGCAGCCATTGATTGCATACTGCAAGTTTTGACGTGTGGGGCTGAAACACGGAGATTAACAAAACAAATATGTGATAGCTGAGGACTACGCAGCGTGCAATGAAATATAGAATAATAGGAATAGGATTGAGATATTGGAGGACGGTTGAAATGGTTTAAGAGAACAGACAGGAGTTGCAGATATCCAGTTGACCTCAAGCGAAAAAAAATGACCTGAGTTGGTCACGTAACGCGAAGAACAGACAACCGTTGGACAGTAAGAGCAACAGAATAGTTACCAAAGGATGGAAATTGCGTTGGAAGAAGGAAGAGAGTTAGATGGAGTGAAGAAATCAGGAAGTTATAAGCGATAGATGGAAATCACCTCGTAAAGGATAGCGTAAAATGGGTATGGGTATCATTGAGAGAGGCGTTCGTCCGGCAGTTGACTAAAACAGACTGAAAGTTATATTATTATTATTATTATTATTATTATTATTATTATTATTATTATTATTATTATTATTATTATTATTATTATTATTATTATTATTATTATTATTATTATTATTATTATTATTATTATTAATATATGCATATTCATGCGTATATTTGTATGTGTGCATGCGTATATACATATGTAATGTTGAGAAAGAACACTCTGGTGAAGTTCCAACTTCCACCTACGTCGCGATGTCGTGACAAGTTTCAAAGCACGTATATATAGTTACAACGCGGCCTCTTCGGCCATCGCGGGGTGCAGCGCGCAGACCTAACGAAGCGCCGATAGGATCATACCTGATCGGTTGTAGACGATGGTTCTGCACTGCAGGAGATTGCTGAAGCCCGTTTGTTTGGGTTCACCCGGCTGCACGTGTGTACAGAAGCGCACGCGCTCTCGAAATAGCGCGGCTGCCACTCTTCGCTGCTGCTGCTGTCTTCCTTTCAGTCGGAGCAGTGCACGGACCCCGGCTAAAAAGCGCAGACAGGTTGCTGCTGTGTTTGCCAGACTTCCGTCGTTGCCATTTCTCTGGCTTCCACGCTGCGGCTGTCGATCGGGGACATATGAGTACCACCGTTATAAACACCGAATTAGCAGATAGGTGGTGTAAGCAACTTGCCTGTTGCCCGGCTATGCAAGCCCCGCAGGTGCAGCGTCATAACAGCCAGAGCTTGGCGTTAAGTAATTACCAGCGCACGTGTGAACAGTAACAACAACAATGAAAAAAAATAAAGAAAGGTAAGACGGCTCAGTCACGGACTGACATTAAAAGAGTACAATGACAGTGCTGTGACAGCGCAGAGCCGACAATAGCCGTCATTACTAACAAGCTAGCAACACTGCGCGCCGTATCGCCATTGTGTAGCTAACAATAGCCAAAAGTGATCGAACAGTTAGTCTCTACTGACCATATACGTCTAAACAGAGCAGTTTAATTGGAGGAGAAGTTATCGCAATCAAACATCGTCATGCAAGGCTCCAATAGGTTGGTGAAAGAGGCCCAGGAAACTAGCCCATAAAAATTTTCTCGCTTTCACAGCCATTGGGGAAGAGGGGAGGGTGGTTCTTCCCCTTTTTCTTATAAAATTATTCTATTTGTGCGCTTACATATACAAGAACGCATGCAAACACCCGCAGGAATACGCATAATAGATAAAAGAAAAAGATACCAAAAGAAATTTATAGCTATTCTCCCGGTTTTTCCATTACACGGATAGTCCTACCAACGCTGAACATTTATCGACGCGAGAGGCTATAACTATTCAAAACGCATACTCCATGAGTTTCACGTCGGCAAGCTATTTTTATTATCTTTTCGCCAGTTTTCAGAATATGTGGCATGTGGTCCCATAGTTAGATCTTGGAGAACATTCCTGCTCACCATGATTTGGCTATATGCACTCCGCCGTACGAATTGTTATGTCGTACAGCTTGCGGGCTGCGAAAATAACTTGAAGAAAATAAATAGAGAACTGCTCCAAAAGAAACAAAGGGTAGACTGCGAAAGCGAGCCAGTGGCGCTTCTGCTTATATCTCCAACGCGATACATGTTTGCTTACCGACTGGCGGGTGGTGGACCTGACCAGGTCACAAAATTAGAGTGTAGTGGGCATCAGGAAATACTGGGGCTTGCTTCACTGTGCACTCTGTAATGATGCCCCGACACCAAGCAAACGTGCTGCTCCTTTATTTCAGGCAACGCTCGTTTGTTCTGGCACTGGTGAAACGGGCAAGCCCACAGAAAAATCATAAAAGAAAAACAAACAGGACAAGTGGTTAGGTGTCAGGGAATGAGTGAAGGCAGCCCTGCGGTTGCCTGTATACAACGCTGGCTGCACAGCTGCAGACTTATTGCTTGTGTTTGTGTGGTATTCCTAGTCTGTATATTTGCGCTAATATCGCTTGGTGCCTTTTCTGTGCCTGCGTAAATTCACAATACTTGTTCATTCGTCCACTTCACTCATTCATGTTTGCTGCAAGTCTGTATCCCGCTCGTTTATTTTGACGTGCCTTCTCTTCATTACTTCATTCGTGTGGTGGAAAAGACTATGGACGTGCGTGTGAGCAAACGATCTATCACTGTGTGTCTAGACAATGTCCACTTCCAGCCATGCTGACGAATTCCGCCATTTTGTCGACATGATTGGCTTAGAGGGCCACTGCGTTTTTTTTTTCTGATTCGTCGAGCATGCATCCACTACATAACGGTACAATATGTTGCTATTTCACAGGGGCCACCATAGCACGCGTGGTCCCTCTTCAAATTTTCGTTAATCACTTTGTTGTAAGGTGAAGTCTCGGGTGCTCCGCCCCGCAAGAATTTTTCTTTTTTTTCAAAATTGGTTATTACTGGACATATGACACACAAAAACATTAAACTATAAGTTTGCCATCAGTCCATTTGTGCATATTTGTACCTTGTGCCTCCAGAAAGCATGACACACTGTCGGAAAATACACACGCTCTCTGCGCTTATTATCACGCTAGAAAGCGGTGAAGCTCCGGTGCTTCCTCTCAAGTGCCTGAGTGACGAAAGCACTTCATGTTGGCACCACTCACTTTGTTTTCTTCTGTATATTATTATTTGACTCTCGACGTGCTTGCAGTAACTCCAGTGGGTGCAAGACATTGAACGAAGATCCGAAGTCATGTGTCATGTTCAGCGACGTTCCACAGCTGGTGAAACGCACGCGTGGGCTATCTATACTGCTAACCAGCTACGATGACACCAAGTGGTTCCTGCAATATATGAGTTCATATGCTTTTTCACTCTCTCTATGTCGAGGGGCATGGCTATTACAAAAAAATGGACGAATGGCTCCCAGTTTAAAATTTCATTCGCTCTCTCCATATTGCAAACATTTATTCAATTGCAGATCTAATCACTCCAAGTGAGTTACTTGCCATCTATGCTTCTTTGCAACGCCCAAGCATGGTGAGAGATGTCTTGACCTCTCTCAAGATCACTTCTACTCTTTCCATTTTGTTATTATATATTTGTGATGTGAAATAGCCAAGTTTTATTTGAAATCACTCACCTTTTGTCTAAACTTGCAGGCTATTGCAGAAAAAACAAACAAAGTCCAAGGCAGGAATGTTGAACTGTGCCTTCAAGTTTTTTTGTGAACAATTCCTATCAGCTTTTCAAAAGAAACCATTTTTAGGTTAATTTACGAGAAGAAAGTTAAGAAAATGGTTCGATAGGATTATTGCTTTAATGACTTGATAGTGCTCTACTAACAACGCTTGATTGATATATGGGGTTTATCATCCCAAAACCACCTTATGATATACAAAAACGCCGTAGTGCAGGCCTCTGGAAATTTCGACCACCTGGGGTTCTTTAACGTGGACCCAAATCTGAGCACACAGGCCTAGAGCATTTTCGTCTCCACTGAAAATGCAGCCGCCACAGCCGGAATTTTATGCCGCGACCTGCGCGTCAGCAGCCCGCTACCTCAGCCACTATATCTACGAACAACGTTGTGGCGTACGAAGCACTAGCAGGGATACGCAAGGATATTCTAAAGAAAAGCAATAACATATGAAGAAAGCATGCCGGTAGACTGCTGCGGACTTGGTGAAAAATGAGGAAGCAAAAACAAAGAAATTAAAGGGACTGAAGCCCTCTGTGCCTTGTACTTTTGTTCGCCTATGTCATAACTGCCATAGCTGCAACGCCAGCACTAGTGATCAAAGGAAGACACTAGTGGTTAAAATTTGGTTCGAGTTTTTGTGCAGTTGCTATTAATTTTTGTTTTTACTTCGATAAAAAAAAACTGGGTAAGTGTATGTGCCTTTAATACAGGAATGTTATGAAACCTTTGTTTTCTGCACATAGTGTAAACAAACTTTTTCCAAACACAACAGTGCAAGGGCGAGACAAACATACTTAAACAAAAGAAGCGGTGACTATCAACCTCCAAGTGGTTAACCAAGACGTGGTTGATAGTGAGCCCTTAGTTTGTCTCAATCTGTTTCTCCCTTCCTTGCACTGCTATCCATTTTTTATAGTATGCACAGACCACACTAAGCTAACGCGTTAGTGCAGTCTTGAAAGTGCCGGTCAAACTAGGAAAATCGTTTAGTCCTTTGGGAGTGGATTGCGCGGTGGGAATCACGCAACTTCGTCGTCTTATCTTACGTATTGTCCGTATTCATTCACACTAGAATAGATTAGGTAAATTTTGCCATTTTAGCCATGATGGAAACGTAGGGCGTTTTGAACGAGATTATGAAACGCAAACACACGTGGAGGTTCACAGGGAGACGAGGGGGGGGGGGGGGGGTACTTGCAGGAGTGGAGGTGAGCGAAGCACCGAACCACTTTTCGCCACTCCCGCCACTCTTACTCAGCCTGAGGCCTAATTCCTCTTTCATGAAGGTTTAAATCTTCCGACGGACGCATCATGGAGCAATAATAAATGAACTGTTCCGCAATTTTTATTACGAGTCCCACGTACAAATATCTCAAGTCTTCGCGGTCGAACGAGTCCTTTTGAGAAAGAAAAAAGCTGTACAAATTTTTCCCCATGGGAGTCCAACATACCCGTCACAACACTATATTACTTCTACACAGCAAAAGAGAAGCTTCGTCCGATATATCACCGGACCTGGCTCATCACGGCAAGCACCAATCGAAGCACCTGCCTTAGAGGTATATGTGCTTCCCAGGAGCCCAAGTGTCGTGAAATAAATCAGTTTCATATTCTTTGTTTACTTAGTCACTTAGATTTCTTGCACACGTATTGGAAGGGCCCAAGGCCACCGATTAAGCGTTGTAATTCACCCGTTTTACTCTTCCGCAAGGAAGGGTGCTCCGTCAAAAATTCCTGCCCGAGAGGTGTCTCGGTAAGCCGCAATAAGGCGCCATATATAGCATGCACCCAGGGGGCACTTCCCTGGTTTTAATGAAGAGTAGGGAAGGCTAGGATTACTAAAAAATAATTGTAAGCGCGTAAGGAGATAGCAACATGCCTGAGCAATTTCGTGGAATCTTATTACCGAACCACGTATTTAAACTGAGCGTGCGGTCATATAACGTATTTCCGGCTTTCCAGGTTTGTGAGGAAATATGGCATATATGCATATGAGCTCTAACCGCACGCATGTGGTGTTCTGTCGGGAAAGTAGGGTCCATATAACAGCCGCAGACATCGCGGCGAAATTGGCGTGTTGTGGGCGGCGTGATGATAACCTTCGCGTGAACCAATTAGGCGACGTCTTTAGAAAGCATTCGACCTAACAGAGGTGTAATCACTGCGCATTCTTATATCACCGGTTATCAGGGCGGAGTCGGCAGCGTGCGATAGTATTTATAGATACTTTTGAGTATGTTTATTTATGTGCAGCGATACATATCAACATGTATCTTTTTCTCAGTATAGAAATACTTTTAGGTTGTATGTATAATACCGCGTCGCAGTATACATAATACAGATATCGCGGAAGTTTCTTGTCAGCAATTAACTGATCGACCTGAGAAGGGGGGGGGGGGTACTTTTGCATTAGGACAATCAAAGGCACGCCATTGCATGGTGATGCAGTGAGATGCGGCGAAGGTTTTCCCTGACGCACAGAATTGCACATGCGGCAAATGTGGTAACGTTCAGCACTGTGACGGCAAATTCGTGGATGCAGTCATTCTTTACCGACAAAAGTCGCAGTCCCTCAAGGAAGGTGCCGCACCTCTGTCTTTTCAGGGCGGCAGGTCATGTCACGTGCCTTGCGTTCAGACCGAGCCAGCGTTGTGTAAATGATGGCCCATTACAGAACCTACTGTTCTTTATTAGCTGTTAGCGCAACAACCATCTAAGCAATACTGGTGTTATGTCCAGAATAATTGTGCACTTTTTCCTGATGAACTGGTGTTCGTTGGTTATTCTGGCAATGTGCTTGACTTCCAAGTTTCAGTGCGGGTGAAACACTAATCCCTTTATTATCCTGCGTTTATTAAATGTCGTTGTGGATTACCAGAACTTTCTCAATTAAATAAATATTCTAGTATATCTATTCTTGCATATGTATTTTTGTGTCTGCATTCTGGAATACTTCTTTCGTCTTTGTGCAAAACCATTGTAGAAAACGTCGTTACATTATAGATAAATGTATCTTTGTATCTTGGTATCGATATTATGGACTTCCAGTGCCTATATCAATGTCTGTAATGTAGAATACTCTTCTAGACACCTCTGGCCAGTCCTGCTGGTTATGTATATTTTTAGCCCAGACTTATTATCTAAATATATGGTTTAACAAGCAAGCCTATGGCTTGATAACAGAGATATGTGAACAAGAGAAAGATAAATGAAGTACAGGAAGGTTAACTTGAGGAGCTGAAGCATGACATCTCTAAACAGCATAGCTTGCTGTTTGTTTTAGTTCCAAGCTTTTACAATGTTGAATCGCCATCGACAGTGTCAAACGTTGGACAGGTTCTTATTGTACTTTCTTCCTGAAAGTTATGCCTCCAACACGTAAGGGTTTCGTGCCTGCAAAAAAGGACTTTCGTGCTCCGACGAGCCCGGGGACCATGAAGAACAGCGTGGACCGAAAGTACGGCCGTCAGGAGAGGTTTGGGTCTTCGGCGCGGCATAGCGATGGCGCGTTACAGCGTTTGTAGAAGGTGGCGAAATGGTTCTTGGCTCCTTTCTTTACAAGTTTTTTTCTTACCTTCTATTCACTTCAAAGAAGCGTTGATGGGGGCACTGAAAGATGGTAGAGTGGGTGTAAGGGGCAGAGGAGAGAGAGAGAGGAAGTGCTCGAATTGAAAGGAAGTGGATTTATTTGCGGTCCGTAATGAATGCGTGAAAATAGAATATCGTAAGGAATCTCCGGGAGGGCTTCCCTATACATGAGGCATCCAATCTCTTTCATCATCGCCCGTTCCTTTTCTCGCATGCCGTCCCATACCCTACGTCTATGCAAAGCCCAAATGAAAGGCGAAACGATGGCGTTAGGAATTAGCATATGGGTGCGACTGATGGCCTTGGCTTCTCCGTTTAGCCTTTCCAACGCGGACAGTATGCTATCGGTTGAAGCAGATGCACGACAGCGAAGCAGCCAGAGTACCCTCTTGTATCCTCGAAGGGGCGGTATTAGCAGGTTAGCCAATGTAACTTTCTGCTTCAAGCCACGTGTAAACCTCTACATTTCCTGTAAGGTCTTGAGTAAAACTTCAAGCTTCGCAAATAACATTACGCAGCCATACGACACGAAAAACAACAACTTACCACGTGCTTCAGCAAATGTAGAGATCAAGATGCTTGTCTAGAACTCATTGCCAACATCTATATCGACAACACTTATAGAGAAAAACGTTCACTGTGTTAACATTTTCTGCCTGTACAAACGCAATAAGTACTCGCAGAATATACGTGGGAGTCCCCCTACCGACTCGGCACAGCAACGCCGGATAATCTCACACGCATTGCCAGAGGCCGTGGTGTCCCAAGAGATCCCCACTGACCTCCTCAAAGCAGCGTAACCAGCCTCTGGGCCGGTCCCCTCTTTTAGTAGTAATAAAGTGTTGATCATCATCATCATCGCATCAAGCCAGTTTTGTATCGGGACCTCGTTGCCACTTTACTGGTTCAATAAACCTGATCGCATTTGGTGGTGATTCTGTATATATACAGCATTCATAATCCTAGAAACACGAAAACACGGTGGATTAGCGTGGTCACTTAGAGACGTGACTGAAGCCTATGGAAGCATGCGTAAGGCATTTCCCTCTTTTACACTTTCTCCACTGAATGGGCGTAATTAATGGATAGTCAGAGGTAAATGAGGCGGGAAGCTGAGGTGCAATCAGTGCAATCTACTGCGCCTACGGTCTCCTCGCTTTTATGATCATGTGTTCTTTTTCTTCTTTTCCACGACGAGGCGCGCTTTCATTTGAAAAAAAAATAATGGAAGAAAAAGGTCTTCATCTTGAGAAAATTGTCTGGCTGCACATTATAGGGAGGAGTCAGAGGAGAGTGTAAACGAAAAGTCTAAATCAATCGTGACAGTGAATATCCAATGAGAAATAATTTTTGAAGGAGAAAAAATTGAAAAGACGTTTTTCTTATTTTGCGTTTAATTCAGATGGCGAGGAACCAATACCAGGAAACAATTTTTTCCCGAATCGTGCTCACAAGGCAAGTGGACCTGTGTATGAAGCACTTGCACGCATTATTGTGCGTTTTGAAGCGTATTTCATTACTGAGCTCTCCGACGTTTGCGATCGCGCATACCAAATACTCAGGAGAGACACGAGATTGATACAAAAAAGAGAAAAAAAAACACGTAATAAACAAAACTCATCCGCAGAGGCACAAACCTCTCATTTCTTTTGTGTCCAGTTGCCAATTTCTCCCGACTGGTTCACACGGCAGCTCTTTCAATCGAGGAAATTTTTTTCCTCCTAATTTTGCCCCCACAGTTGGACAAACTCACTAACAGACTCCTGACTAATATCGCCAAAAAAGCAAAAACAGTAAAAGGCAAAAGGAAATTCCACAAAAACGAGCAATAGTCGGCTAGTCATTTGTTCGACTAGGTAACACAATTGTTTTTCCCCTGTGGCCACTTTTTAGCGCATATAAATTATTACAATGTTTCAAAGATCTAGCATGCACACATTGCATGATTATCAAAAGCTTCAGAGCATCTGCGCACCATTTAGTCGAGTTTTCTAGTCTGACTGCAGCGCCAGAATACATAGCCTAACGTGAAAAAAAATCAACCTTGAGACGGCGTCAATGAAAATGGAAGGTGACGCTCGCGTCTCGCGCCCTGCATCTGTAGGCGGGTTGTGGCCGGGATAGATGGGGGACGCGCGCACGCGTCTATTTTCTGCGTGCCCCTAACGGCGAATGTGAAAGGCTTCGAGACGGGGCAGTGTGAGAAACGCGCCTCCCTCTGGTCAATGTGCAGTGCCTACACGTCGAACATCGAGTCTATTTTGGTCATTCGGCATTTGGGTACGCACGTTAATGTGGCATCTAGTGCTGGTCGTTGTACATAAACTGTTGGCCATAAGCAATGACACAACATGAACTGCGTCTTTTTTATCTCTTTTTTATGACATCCAATAACATGCGCTTATAGATGGCCATTCTGAAGGGCTGGTTTCTACGTGGGAGGTGATGATGATGATGATGAAAAGCATTTATTATAAAAGTGAGAGGTACGGGGCCAAAGCATAACCCCGCTACATGGTCGGCGTCCTTAGTCTGGGACACCGCATGACGAGGCCCCTACTCGCGCCCGTCTCACCAGAGCCCGTTGAGACTCTAGTGATGAGCAGTTAGGAGGGCAGTCTCCCATGACTCTCGGGAAGGGGTAGGGGAAGGGGGTAGGTGGGGATTTTTCGGACATGCCCATACCATGTGGAAGGTATCACACGTCTCCCCACAGTGTGGGCACCACCCATCTGTGTTCGCATCGAAATGTTTTAGGATTACAGGACAGAGTAGAGTACCTGTCTGCAGGCGCCTTAGAGTTCGCTTTTCCGCCTTACTCAGCCCCTTTGCAGGAGCCGGGTAAAGGCGGTGAGTGTCGCGATAATAGGTCAGAATTTCTTTGAACCGCAGCAGCGGTGTATTGGCCTCCAAGTCATAAGAGCCAAGGTGAGGAGCCCGGTGGGTAAGCGCTCGGGCGGCCGCGTCAGCGGCCTCATTACCTCGTAAGCCCTGATGGCCAGGAGCCCATACGATGCGTTTCGGGGCTGGATCAGCGAGAGCCCGTTTTAGAATTTGGCTGGCTAGGGGGGATATCGCTCCTACCAAGTAATGAGCACATGCTTTCCGGGAGTCCGTGATGATAACTTTCGAGTTGGGGTCCGCAGCAGCAAGCGCTATCGCGACTTCCTCAGCGCGCTCTGGATTTTGTGCTCGGAACGAGAGCCCATTGACATGCTTTTCCTGGTGAACTACACAGGCCATGTAAAATCCCGTGGGCGAAGGCCCTGCTATATCTACGTAGAATACACCGGGTCGGGAGCCGTGTTGCCTCTCAAGCGTCCGAGCCCGCGCCTGTCTTCTGCTTTCGTGCGTGTGCTTATCCATGTTACTGTATGTGGGAGGCGGCCGCTACACACTGAGAGCGTCTAAATGAAGTCAAGATCTAAATGAAGTCTTTCCCAGTCCGGTCTAAATGTCGTTTCGTAGTCGTTTCCTCTCTTGGTTCATTTGGTTACCTTTGCGATGGTGTGCACAGTCATCTAAGAACATAACGTGTGTAACAACGTTCTTGCGATGAAACTATCACACGCTTAAATCTAGAATAATAGCTGCAGGAACTATGATTTGAATAATCACATACTATAGCTCGCTTTAAATACCGAAACAAAACAAACGTAGCCACAAACAAATAAGTAATTACGACAAGATGTTTGGGGTCCTCTTTGCGTTACTACAGTGGCGTACATTATGCAGCCCGCGTGACTCATGTTCTTGTTAATGACGTGTGTATTAGCTTAAAAATAAGAAAATTCGGCACATCCCACGTACCTGGAAATCGACGTTATGCGAAGCATGCGGAGGGAAGGTGACCGTGTTGCAATTTTTTTTATTGAGTGACACGTCATGAAATTACGCTAAATATATGTACAAACGTTGCACGCACAGAAGTATGTTGAAGAGTTGCCGATGTTTATATAACGAGTTGTTTGCACTTGCACAACGATGCCAACTGGAACACGCATATTAGCAACACCAAAAACTGATATGAAGCGCTGATATTCGCGAGCATGCTGGCCCGGGACACTGCTACATAAATCAAGTTCAGCGCATGGCGACTAACCACAATCGACGTTAACCCGACGTGATGGCTGTATGAAAGGGGAACATAGGTAATGTTTATAAAATTGGGTAGGCAGAACTGCTACCACTTTTCACGTTTCACGAATATTTGCGTCTATTTGAAAAGTAGTTCTGAAACCTGACGTAGCTCTGTGGTAAAATGTCACATTGCCACGCAGGATTCTTGGGTTTGATTTCAGCTGGGGCCCTGAAATTTATTGTTTGTATTAGTCTGGTCGACACTGTCGATGATGTCGGGTATACCTCAACGCTCGCACGTTAAAATTGCCCATGCGTGTTCTTGTCGTTCCTCGGTAGTTATTAAGTGTCAGTCATCTGTGGCACATACCCGCATACCAGCGGCACATATCCGCTCGTGGGTATGTGCCACTGTCTGGCGGGAAGTGTTTGACGACGTACGCGGTGGGATTGTGACATTATTCTTGTCTTAGCCAGCTTGTCATATTCATCAAACCATCTTACCCTCCCATGGTAATTTTAGTTCACGTCCAATTAAGGGTGTGGCCGCGAGAGCACCCAAACATAAGTGGCTAGATAGATAGATAGATAGATAGATAAATAGATAGATAGATAGATAGATAGATAGATAGATAGATAGATAGATAGATAGATAGATAGATAGATAGATACGCTCAAAGGTGCCGAAGTTTGCTGAGAAATGCTTCACATTTAAAATAAGAGGTCGCATAGCCCGGTATGCCTCTTACCAAGGATAAGCCTTCGACATAAGAGGCATTGGAGGTTGTTTGCCCCTCGCGCGTCTCTTCAATGGAATCGGCCCATTCTTGACTAACAGCGTACAAAACTTTGCGATTAGGTTTACCTTCATGATTTAAAATGCAGTGTATAAAGACGACACACAAGAAAAGGAGGACACAAGACAAACGCTGAACTAGCAATTTTACAGGAGCCACTGTTCTGGGCGGACAGATACCCAGTAAAGTGGCTAGAACTAGGTATCACAATGGGGAAGATAACCGTAAACAACTTCTTGCTAGGAGTGGTGGTAAGTTACAGTGGATGATGATGATGAGAAACATTTATTACAAAAGAGAGAGGTACGGGGCCAAAGCATGACCCTGCTACATGGTCGGCGTCTTTAGTCCGGGACACCGCATGACGAGGCCCCTACTCGCGCCCGTCTCACCAGAGCCCGTTGAGACTCTAGTGATGAGCAGTTGAGGAGGACAGTCTCCCATGCCTCTCGGGAAGGGGTAGGGGAAGGGGGTAGGTGGGGATTTTTCGTACATGCCCATACCATGTGGAAGATATCACACGTCTCCCCACAGTGTGGGCACCGCCCATCTGTGTTCGCATCGAAATGCTTTAGGATTGCAGGACAGAGTAGAGTACCTGTCTGCAGGCGCCTTAGAGTTCGCTCTTCCGCCTTACTCAGCCCCTTTGCAGGAGCCGGGTAAAGACGGTGAGTGTCACGATAATAGGTGAGAATTTCTTTGAACCGCAGCAGCGGTGTATTGGCCTCCGAGTCATAAGAGCCAAGGTGAGGAGCCCGGTGGGTAAGCGCTCGGGCGGCCGCGTCAGCGGCCTCATTACCTCGTAGGCCCTGATGGCCAGGAGCCCATACGATGCGTTTCGGGGCTGGATCAGCGAGAGCCCGTTTTAGAATTTGGCTGGCTAGGGGGGATATCTCTCCTACCAAGTAATGAGTACATGCTTTCCTGGAGTCCGTGATGATAACTTTCGAGTTGGGGTCCGCAGCAGCAAGCGCTATCGCGACTTCCTCAGCGCGCTCTGGATTTTGTGCTCGGAACGAGAGCCCATTGACATGCTTTTTCCGGTGAACTACAGAGGCCGTTTAAAATCCCGTGGGCGAAGGCCCTGCTATATCTACGTAGAATACACCAGGTCGGGAGCCGTGTTGCCTCTCAAGCGTCCGAGTCCGCGCCTGTCTTTTGCTTTCGTGCGTGTGCTTATCCATGTTACTGGGGAGTGGAGCGACCGAGAGCATATGCCGCCACAGTTCCGGTTACGCTCCGCCTCCTCTGCAGTGCAAGTGTGTTGTATATGTAAGCGGTTTAGCAGGCGGCGCCCGGGAGCCGTCTGCGCGAGCTGCGTATATTGATTCATAAGGTGGGCCTCCCGCAGCTCCTGGTAGGAGTTGAGCACACCTAACGCCTTCAGTTTGGCGTTGGAAGTGGCCAACGGGAGATCCAGAGCTCGTTTAGTAGCCTTCCGAATGATGGTTACAGTGGATGGGACTGGAATGTCAACCTCATGCGCTTTTGCACTGAAGAAAGTGCGAGCATGTCCTCTTTGGCCTTCTCATCAGGCAGGGCGAGACGCCCAAGGCCTGTTTTATGCTGGAGCGTTAGCATAGAGAAAGAAGAAGACAAGAGCGGACACTCCGCGAAACCTGGCCTCAGGAAGTGCGTCACGACTACGTAACGAACTAGTGCTCCCACCACACGTCAGAGGGCGCAAGCGCAAAAAAAACACAGTTATAATCAATGCAACAGAATTGTTTTCACAAATTAATAATTACACGCCCAAATTTGGTATGTTCTTTATACATAAAAACGATTTATTCAACACACCTTACGCGATTATTTTTCTTCAGCCGTACTGTCATAAACACCATCTACCCAGCGACAAGCCCATGCATGACTGACAGCGAGACGCTTTCGTCGCTTTCGTCAACGTCGGCTGCGTCGGCGTTTTCAAGCGTGAGATAACAGGTGAGGCACGTTTTCAAGCGAAGCTTGTTGAATGACATGTTGTTGGTCTTGTTGGGTCATTTTTTCAGAAAACGGTTACGCCTGCGCGAAAAAGACACCATGCAACAAACATAGAAAGATGAGCAAGATGGAAAACTGGGCTAGTTGGTGAGCATTCATCGTGGTTAACAGCGCGAAACACCCGGACAGGAGCGATAGAAGGACACGGTACAGCGCTGTTTGGGCTAGTTGGTGAGCATTCATCGTGGTTAACAGCGCTGTACCGTGTCCTTCTATCGCTCCTGTCCGGGTGTTTCGCGCTGTTAACCACGATAGAAAGATGCACACACACACGTTGCGCTTCGTGTGTGCGAGTTTGTTTCTTACGTGGCGTGTCATTCACGCAGTTGTAACCTTTTTCTGAAGCTTGTAAGGACTGGGAGGTTCGCTAAAAAGAAAGTTTGTGGCTCTATGCGGCGGTTAGACGGGAACATTGTGCAACGTATGCAGTATAGAAAAGGCGGCACGGCGTCAAGCCGAGGCGACGCGTGCTGCGTCTGCCACGGACGCGAGCGTCTGTGCGCTGAGCATAGCTGGGCAGCTAGGTCGTAGGCTCGGTGCAAAATATTGAGAAGCGTTTGTTGGGCCTCGCATGCTTCACGACGCATTTCCCGAAGGCTCGGAACACGAATAATTCTTGGTGTGCCGGAGGCAAATCTGGACTAGCCAAGTGGCCATCATCTTCGTTTCTTCGCTAGCCTTGTGCCACTAGTGCAAGCTGCCCACAAATTTTTTTGACGTTTCCAATATAATTTTACCGCACAAATTTCAACTACGATTTTTCTTCCCAATGTACTGCTGATACTGCGTACGCACGAAGGTGTTCTAATGTTCCCAGGCCGCGATACCATTGCATTACAAGGGATAGCGGCCTGGAAACTTCTGAAGATCTTTGTTCGTGGTCTTGACGTATATCTTTGTAAGTCAGAGTTTTATGGGTCAGAGATGTATCACTGGTTTTGTATTGTGCATCGATTAGCTAATCATTCAAAGGGGTTTGCTGGTACACTTATGACGTGCACATATCTTTTTTGTAATTTGACAGCGAAGCATCCACTTACTAACATTTTCAGACCGCGCTGACGCCATGCCGTCCGGCGGTCCAAGCTACGGCAGCTACTGCTGTGTATCGTGGTGCTTCAACAATGGCAGAACCCACAAGAAGCCTGGGACGAGTTTCTTCCGCGTACCACGGGACGGCAGGTGTGTTAAAGCTTTTGTATGGTTTGCATGTCTGTAGGCTTACTGTTCGTACTTGCTAAGTGAGGGTAACAATAAAAAATCACTATTCAAGCACTTCCCCTTTCAGCTGATAGTTCATTGCCAATGCAGGATGAAAGCATGGATGCAGTATGCTGGACGCGATGATCTCCTGAGTAAGCCGGCCAGCCTATTGTACGCAACGTACAGGGTTTGTAGCGACCATTTTACTGCTCAAAGTTTCATGGACCCTGGGCACACAAGGCTTACAAGAATGGCTGTTCCCAGTGTGCAACCAGCTGCACCATGTAAGTGATTGACTGAAACTCAAATATGTGCAATAGCAGCCACTTGTATTGAATCAGTGGCGACAGTTAACCGTGAAGATCTCTGTAGCCGATAGAGAAACCTCACTACAGAAGTAACACTTGGAAAGTCTTAAGTTCTGTGAATTGTGGGCTATTACCTTCCTAACAGCAGCTTTACATTTCTGTCATTTTTTGATGCTCTGGACCTGTGCAACTTGTTTTGAAAGACTTTAAAGGGCCATTTCACGTTATCTTCAAGCCTGAGTGCACATGTACGTATACCTTTCATCAGTGAAAGCTGCCACTGTTGATAATTCCAAAAATCACAAATTACTTGTTTCCTAGTTGGTGCCGTCTCTTTTCTTCCACGTTCGACCAATTTATGCGTTTGAAAGAGCTGTTTAAGCTTCCCCATGCTACAAGCTTTGTAACTTGTACCAACTGCACATATATGCAGGTTCTCTGAGCGTCGCTTCAAGTAGTGACTGTGACATGGCTGCAGAAGCTGCACTGCAAGGTGCGGATGAGCTTCAGTTTGTGTTATTATAAGCCTCTTACTGACACATTGTCGTAATTTCATCTCTTCAGGACCTGCGGTAGAGGCTTCAGAAAGCGGCTCCCACACATTGAGGTGCCCCGATGAACAGGGTGCGTTCAGTGTCGCGATTTCTTTTTTTTTTTACCCAAATTGACTGTTGACCAAACCTCTGCAGGTGGCAGCTCCCTTGTAGCTGGTGAAAGAATTTCTGATGATTTCGTCTTGCCGGAGAAAACCTTAACCAGTCGTTCAGCTGTCACAAAAGGAACTTGTGTGGCCGGTAAGTTGTATGTTCACTTCAACACCAGAGTGGATTGATATAGAGACTTCCGCAGGCCGCTCGCAAGATTGTTCCGACAGCATTGTCCGAGGCACTGAACAAGCTTCACAAGACCCTCCAGAAGACGTCTCCGCCAACAGCTCCACGCCTGAGTGCCTTAGAGAAAATGGTGACTATGCTTTTATTGCAGCAGTTTTTAATGTGCTATTTTATGTTTAGGACATTCTGAGGAAACTATCCTCAAAAGGACACTACGTGTGCACTTACAAAATGTAAGGGTGGGCTCTCAGTGATTTTCATTTTTTTTGTGCATTGTCAACATTGTGAATGGTTTGTTTTTAGGTAGTGGAATCGAAAACTTTGTACCACAGAAAGTTGTGCACCTTGGGTCTGAAAGAGCGAGGAAAGTGCTCGTATGGGATTAGTTGTTCTTCGCTTTTACATCAATTTTTTTGTTTATTGCAGTGCGTTCCTGTGTGCCAGCGACAATGTCTCCATCAATGAAGTACAAGCAAACCATTAAACATCTGCAAGCCAAAGTAGCAGCACAGCGGAAAACTATCAAAAGACTGCAGAGACAGCCTCACCAAGCACCGTCATCGACTACGAAGGCCCTTGAAGTTATCCGACCGCACGTCACCGAGGAGGTTTTTAAACTTCTTTCTGCACATGTTCGCTTGAGGCCCAAATGCAAGGGCAAGCGGTTTCCCGTGTGGTTCAAGAAATTCGCTCTTCACTTAAACTTCCGAGGTCCGCGAGCATACCGATTTCTGGCTCCGTATTTTTCTTTGCCCTCCCGGCGTTCATTAAGGAGGTGGCTAGCTAATGTAAAGATGACTCCAGGCATAATTCCAGGAATCCTTTCTTCCATTGCAACAAATACTCAAGCTTGGAATGAACGGGACCGAGTGTGCGCTTTAGTTTTCGACGAAATAGCACTCAAAAAGAATTTGTACTATGATGCTTCAAGAGACGTTGTCCAGGGTTTTACAGATGATGGCACTCATCGCACTTCAACCATCGCTGATCGAGCACTGGTTTTTCTTCTTGTTGGTGTTTCGAGAAAGTGGGTTCAACCGGTTGCTTTTACTATAGGGCACACATCAACACCATCATCTGTTATGCATAACTTGCTGGTGTCACTCATTTTGGAGCTTAGGAGCATTAATATTGCAGTGAAAGCAGTCATTTGTGACCAGGGCAGTTCAAATGTAAGTCTCGCTAACCAACTAAAAGTGACTGTAGCAAAGCCTTTTTTTGAAGTTAATGGTGAGCGGGTATATTACATTTTTGATGTTCCGCATTTAATTAAAACAACGCGCAATAATGTCCAAGCACACAAGTTATACATTGGGGATGACATCGTTAACTGGTCGCACATTGTAAGCCTTTACCAATCCTCACATGAGTTGCGGTTGCGATTGGCTCCAAAGTTGACTGAACGGCACGTTCATCAGAAACCTTTTTCTAATATGAAGGTCAGCAGAGCAACTCAGGTCTTCAGTGCATCAGTTTCGATTGCTATCACGGCAATGGTGTATGCGAAGGTGCTGCCTGCCTCGGCCATCACTACAGCTCAATTTTGTGATCGTATGGACAGGATTTTCGATGCCTTGAACAGCTCGAGTAAAAAAAGAACTTCGCAAAAGCTGCGGCATGCAATCATGAAAAATGATTCAGAGCTGATTGACTTCCTCCGAGGCCAGCTTCCCTGGATTGCATCATGGCAGTTTGTTGGCAGACGTCAACCACAAACCATCGTAGGTTGGCAAATTACAATTCAGGCAATTTGTCAACTATGGGACGACCTCTCCAAAAATTACAATTTTGAATACCTGTTAACACGCAGGCTTCAACAGGATCCTCTGGAGAACATATTTGGCCACATTAGGCAAAAACAGGGTTGCAACACCAACCCCAATGTAGCACAATTTATTTGTGGCCTGAAGCACATCTGCATAAGAAAACTCTTCAAGCTGTCAGAATACGGAAATGTCGAGGATGATGAATGTGACCTCCTCCAGGAACAGCTGTCGCCATTCTCCCTCACCAGTGCGTCTCTTGTGGATAATGAGGAGTGTGCACAGCCACAGCCTGACGACTTTCCCGCTCTAGACGATCTCTCTGAACTTGCGACAAACATTCACTCCCATATTATCGATGACTCCGCTGCATATTATGTAGCTGGTTTTCTCATCAAACACTTCCTTCGGAATGCATGTGACGGTTGCAGTTGCCCACAGTTACTGAAAGACGACAGTGAGACGCTTAAGGGTACCCACCAGTATTTCACAATGCTCAAAGCATACCACGTCCCCAGCAAACTTTTTGGGAATCTCACTGTGCCATCAGAAGCAGCTTTTGCATACGTACAACAACTTGAATCTCGCTTTCTTGCCATAATTGAGGCCACTGCACATCACCTGAAAGTGTGCGATGTTTTGTATCACCATCTGTCAAGTGTTGGCGATTTTCATTTCTGCTCTGCTGGGTGTCGCGCTAAGTTTCTGAAAATGTTTTGCCGGGTTCGTTTATGTTGGCATGTGCGTTTTGTGAACCGAAACTTAGACAGGGTTAGGTTCCAGTCTTCAATCTCGGGCATGCAGCTTGACAAGTTCAAAGGTTAGCAATTAGCGGCGGGTTTACACTAAAGTATTGGAGTTGAGCCGAATCCTGCAATAGCTTTGTTATGTTATTACTTCGTTACAGCAGACTTCATTATGGTCTTATATGCTTATATTCAGTTCAACTGGACTAACCACTCCTTCGTTGCATTCATTGTTTTGGTTACCCGCTATGAGGAGTACAAACACTGTGTATTCGCTCGAAGTGATTTGCATAACCTTAAAAAGAATGTTGGGCATCCTGTCTGTATTTTTTGTAGCAAATACGGGCGAACTGTACACTTTACTGTGGGTCGCTTGGTCACTGTGTATGCTTTATCTCTCCAGCTCAAGTAATATATCGATAACAAAACCGCTTGTTGAAATGTCTTCGAGCGGGTAAGGAACACAGTATGAAGTGGGCACGGTTCATGTTATCACGCTTTTCGTATTTTAGCTTCTCATCAACCTCCTCATCTTGCCCATCAAAATTTTCAAAAGAATACCCAAACTTGTAGTGTTTGATGGGGCTGCGGACGCTGCCATTTTATTTTTATATAGCTTGTGAGTGATAACGTACGATGTAGAGCCTTTGTGAAAAATAATGAGCCAAAGTGGTTTCCTTCTGCTATTTATTAGCCCTGTAATACCGCTCTCGTAGCACCAATTAAAGTCCACAATTCTGGATAAAGTGATGACTACAATCTATTTTAGCTCGCAAGCGTCACAGCAACACCCAAACGCAAATCACTTGGGATCTTAAGTTTTTGATGAAGGCGACGCATAACAAAAGCCACAAGACCTGCCAGTGTTGTAGCATAAAGTTTGTCTTTCACGTAGTGAGCAAGCTGCAAAGCCCTACCTTTCTGAGGACAAGCAGGCATCAAGTCTGCTTTTTTTCATTTTGGACTAGCTGTTCTTAAGCACAGCCAGCACACTGCACCTTTGCCTTTCTGTTATATTGTGTCGTGTGGTTTCTGTGCGCTCTTTTTTTCTATGCATTATTTCAGTTAAGCCCAGGCGTGATTCGCGACTTCATTGCTGTGTATATGTCACTTCTTCCTTCTTCATCAGCATTGTGCGCTATGTTTTTGCCATAGATCCTTAGTTACCCACTGGCCCGGTGTGTCATACTTCACCAGTTTCTCGGCTTCTGCCAACTCTAGCGATGTGTGCGTTGTCTGTGTTCTCTATGTATTTGTTACAATATTTGTTACAATTTATTTGTAAGGCGAGATGCATTTGTTGTCTACCTTTGTCATATTGTGCTTTTTATATTCTCATACTCTACCTTGCCTTTGAATAAAACATTGCGGATGCTCTGTTTCTTTGACTGATATATACATTGATCACTTGTTCCAAAAGAAAAACACAAGCGCGATGAATAAAACGATAGTGAATTATCATTACCTGCATCTCTTTTTTTTATAACTTAATCAAAATAAAAATTACGTCACGACCGATTCGCACGAACCACTGAACAAAACAAAACAGGGAATCGCTAAATCAAAACGACCTACAAAAACTATCCATTTGGGCGATGAATAGTGGTCTGAAATTATGAACTTACGACATAGCCAAACGTCGGTTATGCAAAGTAATTCAAAAGTTGCGCCAGTGAAACCGAAACCGGAAGCGCAAGCCACTTGCTCTCATCAACCACTAGGTGTGCTAGAGTCGATTGGGCCGCTGGGGTCTACGGGAGTGTCCACTCTTCACCTTTTTTATTTCTCTATGGCGTTAGTCCTGTCTTTTAACACAAGCATATTTGATTGACACTGGTTTGAAATTCTTTTTAGCGAAAACAGCAAGCTTTTTCAGGAAACAGTGCGTCGCACATAATAACAAACGAACCTTCCTTGCCCAGCTGCAAAAGCCTAAGCCACAGCACAGTATTCAACGATGTCTCATAATCGCGACGATGCGTGCCCAGGATGCTAGCATACGTTACCTCGAAGAGTCTCCGCACTTGCACTAGCTTCTTTCCGGCTGTTCCCAGCAGATATAGCTTGAAAACATACCAATCGCAACATAAAGCTGCAGCTATAAATAACCTTTAGGTATTCTTGATATCCTTTAAACTAACGTAGCCTTATTCAAAGTAAGAAAGGCACATTTCTTTAAGGTATACAATGAAAAATCAAAAGCTACAGCAGAATTCACCTCGATAACTCACAACCCGCAATAAACACCGGAGTGGACAGCTTCGCTGGTTCATAATCTGTGTGTAGTAAGTGTTTTATTTTTGAAATGGCGCCTAATTCTGCAGCCCAATAGGGAGCATGGCTCAGCGTCAGGGAAGGGGAAAATAAAAGAGAGGCAGAAGAAAGAAAGGTAGTAGAAAGATGAAAGCATAAACGGCCGGGCTCTCATCCATTCATGAAGGAAGCCATAGGGAAAGTTAGTGTACATCAAGTTGCGGGTGCCTCACGGTAGGCGGCGATGCCAGTCGCCTCCAGGAACTCCAACGGGCTGTGGAGAGCCTGGAGGGTAGGAGGCAAAGAAAACTGGAAGAAAACGTGGGGGGGGGGGGGGGGGGCAAGGGCCTGGTGTGCCACCCCCTGGCAACCCCGCTGCTTCGCAGAAATCACATCATGGCACAGCGGCGTGCGTGGCAATGCTCTTTTGTCAGACGTCTCGTTGCAGCAGTCGAGTTGGTCCAATGGCTCCGACGCACACGCCTCTCTCCCGTAGCCCGGCCACTAACCCTTCACCCTTGTAAAAATGGAGACGCGCGCTTCGTGCTCGATTCTGGTCGACCCCGTCTCTATGGGCACAGACTTTCGACGAACCCAGCTTGGAATTTACAAAGTGTCCGTCAGTTTTTTATAGATCCTCTAGTGTTTTGTTTTGCGCTAACACACTAAGAGTAAAAAAATGGCAGCGTATCCACGGAGTGAATAATGGGGAGTGGGGCGAAGCATTCGTCCGTCCATTGGTTTTTGCTTCCGTCCGTTCCTGCGTACGTCTGTGTAACCGTCTGATCGTGCGTCCGTCCCTGCGTTCGTCCATGCATTCGCGCCTGCGTCCGTTCATGCGTCCATCCGTGCATCTGTCTGTGTGTCCGTTCGTCCATCTATTCAGCACTCCAAGTACCATTATCTCGCATCTTTTCATCATATATTCTCCATATAGAAGCACCGCCATCCAGCGGACATTCCAAGGACTAAACGAGAGGTGGCACACGCACACCATCTAACAGCTTGCGCTTCGGGTTTACTTCCCACCTTTAACCACCTCGAGTTCATGGTATATACTAGTTCACTGTATTCATGGCACTGCGGCTCAACGCTCGCTAAACCTTTCTAAAAATAAGGTGGTTACACCCAGCGGGTATAACGTAGGAACCCTTTCCCTTCATATAGTGCTCAATGTACATGCAATGGCTGCTAATGGGGATCGCAGCGTGCGCGTTACCTAAAGGCCGAATGCTCCTGTCTCTCATTCCCCCTTCGCAGCCATTAACATGTGCATTGAGCACTATCTTTTATTGTTCAACAACGCACAGAAGAAATCTCTCACCGGAACCACCTTGGAGGTCAAAATCGTTAGGACCGCTATTTCGGGCATGTGCCACTGGTGGTTACGCACTACGAGGGACGCACAAGCCACGCCATAAGGAGCATCGCCCCTTAAAAGCGAGTGCAGCTGTACTCACAACTGAAAAAAAAAAAACTAGTCTTAAGTGTGTTTTTTGCTTGAACAAGTTTCATTGCTCTTGATGGTGGTAGACTCACAGAAAGCACGACAGACTATCAACACGATAGTTTGTTGAATGTGAAAATAGCATGCATAGGTGTGGTCCGCCATCCTGTATCTAACATCGCATGATCCCTGAAAAAGAGAGATAGACTTTATTAATTTCCCGCAGATTGCTGGGATGGGCTCCCAACTAGGGACCAACGGAGAGACCGTGTCTCACGGCAGCTTCCTTGGCCTGCTGGATCGCCCAAAGTTGTTTGTCCAGGCCCGAACTGAGCAGCGCAGTCCGCCAACGCGCCCGAAGGTCTTCATTGGAGGCCGCGACCCCGGAATTTCTGACTAATGCTGGACATTCCCATAGTATATGGTCGAGAGTGGCTCTGGTGATACAGTACTGGCATAGATTAGAACTATAGACGTCAGGATATATGTGGTGCATGATGACAGGGTTCGTGTATGTGCGTGTTTTTAGCTGTCGCCACTGAAAGGACTGGGCCCAATTTAGCTTGGAGTGAGGCGGAGGGTACTCCCGTACTCCCGCCTTTGCAGTCGATAGTGTTGAATTATGTCATTAAATTTAGTGAGCCGATCGTCCCATTCCCACACCGGCACAGAAAGGTCCGTTTGGGTGGCCGCTTCGTCTGACGTGACTCGGAACGTAAGACCTCGAGCCACGTTGTGCGCCACTTCATTCGGACTGGCCTCCGCGTTACCTAGTGGTGTGTGGGCAGGAAACCACAAGATGTGTACGTATTTGTCCGCCTCGTGAATTTTGCCTGTATTAAGAATCCGCAATGCCTCGGGGGAGATTCTGCCGCTGGCGTAGTTTCGAACGGATGTCTGCGACTCGCTGATTACGCATGAGGCGTTAGTGTGGGCTATGGCCATCGCGATAGCCACTTCCTCTGCCGTTTCTACGTTCCGTGTAATGATTGACGCGCTGCTTTTGCATTGTTGTGTGTGGTCTACGACAGCAGCCACGAAGTGGTGACGTTCCTGGTAGCGTGCTGCATCGACAAAGACTGCCTCATGGTTGCGCCCAAACATCTTTGACATGGTCCTGGCTCTACTGACACGTCTGCTTTTGTTGTGTTCATGGTGCATGTTTCTTGGTATGGGTGGTACTGTTAGCTTAGCACGGGTAGTGCGTGGTATGTCGTGTTTGTCTCCGTGTTGAGTGTGGTAAGTAATACCGAGATTACATAGAATCTGGCGGCCTGGCTTAGTCTTGGCTAAACGCTCGAATTGGGAGATTTGTTGCGCCTCAATAAGTTTCTCAAGGGTATTGTGTAAACCAAGTTGAAGGAGTAGTTCAGTGCTGGTGTTTTGAGGCAAACCTAGCGCTTGTATGTAAATTTTCCTAATTAGGCTGTTGAGTTTTGACTTTTCCGCGGTGAACCATCGGTGGTAAGCCGCCGTATAGGTGATGTGAGTTAGAACAAACGCTTGGATCAAACGGATGATGCCGGCCTCTTTCATGCCTTTGTGTTTATTGGTAATGCGCCTAATGAGGCGCATCGTGTTAGACACTCTGGCTTCAATGTTGCGAAATGTCTCTCCGTTGGTACCCTTACTTTCTATGATCAAACGTAGCACTCTGATTTTGTCCACGGTTGGTAGGCGTGACCATCGCTTGTAGTGAGTTTTATATCAGCGTGTGCCTGCGCTTGGGGATGTTGTTTGCGTGGCCGACCTCTAAGTGTAGGGCGATATAGCAGTAGGTCAGATTTCTCTGAAGAGCAGGATAGTCCAGTTCCTTGTAAATACCGTTCGACTGTGTCAATCCCCTCCTGCAATCTCTGTTCAATGGAACCATCACTGCCGTCGCACACCCTGAGGGTGATGTCGTCGGCGTAAATGGTGTGATGAAGTCCTTGGATCGTTTGAAGTTTTGAAGGAAGACCAATGAGGGCAAGGTTAAACAACATGGGAGATATCATGGAACCCTGCGGGGTGCCCGCACTTCCTATGGTTATTTCGGACGACCTGAGTGCTCCCACAGTGATCGTGGCCATTCTGCCCGTAATAAATGCCCTAATATAGTTGTACGTGCAAAGCCCCAAGTTTAGGGTATTGACCTGATTTAGAATGGGGCTATGCGTGACAGAGTCAAAAGTCTTCTTCAGATCAAGACCAAGTATGCCCTTAGTGGAGCGTCCCGTACTGTCTATGATGTGATGCTTAAGCTGCAACATGGCATCCTGCGTTGAAAGATGCCTGCGGAAGCCAATCATGGTGTGTGGGAAAAAATTGTCTTCGAGGAGATTTGTCAGTCTAGCCAGGAAAGCGTGTTCCATCAATTTGCCTATGCAAGATGTTAAGGAGATGGGCCTGAGATTGTCAGTATTCAGTGGTTTGCCTGGTTTCGGAATCAGAATCACCTTGGCCGTTTTCCAATGCGGGGGCGAGATTCCGGTGTTCCAGCAGTTATTAATATAGTCTGTGATATCCGTGATCGACTCATCGTCCAAATTGCGTATCATCTTATTCGTGATGTTATCCGGACCTGGTGCAGATTTGGTGTTAAGTTTTTGTAGGGCGGCACGGATATCCGCTTCGGTGAATTCTTCGTCTAGAGTAGTGTTGATCTGGCCCGTATAATCTGGATGCTGCTGAGTAGGAGCCTGAGAGATATATTTGAGCTCTACTTCCCTAAGAAACTCCTCGTCGGTGCCCTTCTAAGCATGTATTAGTTTGTTGAAGGTTTGTCGTTGGGCGGTTTTGCTGTCTTCTGGGTCGAGCAGGAACCGTAGAAAATGCCAAGTTTTACTAAGACTTAGCTGCCTGTCTATCGCATCGCAGGTTTCATCCCAGTGTTGCCAGCTTAGCTGTGTTGCATACATCTCTATCTCTCTGTTGAGGAGTGCTATGCGTTTCCTGAGGTTTCTGTTGTGTTTCTGTGTCTTCCACCTCTTTTGAAGCGATTGCTTTGCCTCCCACATGTGGAGGAGATGATCCCTGAAAGGGCATAAAACATTAAAAATACGCCTTTATTGATGTTGGCTTATTTTGGAGAGCTGGAACTCTCCTTACATTTATTAACGAATACGATGGTTGATAATAAAAATTGATGGCACTTTCCTGTGATCAATTCAATTTGATCAACAGAAGGCACTGAGCGGCGCCTATCATCCTGGATGTGTTAGCATTCCAATGAAAAATACTCAGCCACAGTTAACCACTACCACCTCTATCATTATCTGTCACTCTCTTTATTAAGAGGTGCTGCTACCGAAAGGATGAGACGCGTGGTCTAGGTGCGTCCAACATAAAAAAACATTTTATTTTTGCAGATGAATTCTTTCTTTTCGCACTTGTTCGCCACAAGGAGCTGCTGTGTGTGTGGAAATTATAATTAATCTTGAAATTTTACGTCTAACAATGACCATTTGAATATGAGAGATACCATGGTGTTGGTGGCTAGAATTTTTGTCGATTTGTGTTTCTTAACGGGCACCTAAATAAAAGTACATGGTTGTAGCATTCTTCTTACGTCGAAACGCAGCCGCTGCGGTGCGGATTCGATCTCGCGACCTCCTTCGGGTCAACAATCAAGCATCAATCGCTATAGACACCATGGTGCGTTCTGTTCATCTCATGAGGATTACTGTGCCAGCGTTTATATATCTTAGCACCACAAATCTGGTGCGTGCAAACCAATGGCGTATAGTTGCTCAGTACTTCTACAACAACAGTGGATGACCCTGGTCTTTGTATAGGAAAAAAAATTGGCAGATCCCACGTACGGTGAGAATCGATGATATGCGAAGCACAAATGAGAAATGTTGATATGTCAGTTTAAAATCAGCCCAACGTTACGAGATGGAGGTAAATGATGCCGTACATGATTTCCGCGTCATGATTATTATGTTTGGATGTGTAGTTTACCTTTATCATCCATTCACGTCACGGGATACCAAATTTAGTATATCTGGAGACAGCGAAATGGCCGCGAGCACGCTACGAGCGTGGTTTGTTGCCGTGTTCTTACATGACACGTACGACAGGATTATCATGTTTGCACCAGTCATATATTTCGACATCCATTTACGTCAAGTAACACCAAATTTGGTGTTACTTGATGTGACATGCTGCATTTCGCGCATGATTCATTACCCAGATAACACTGCGTCTCCCTCTTCTCGTGACGGAGGGACGCCGGACGCGCTAAAACGCACATGTGTCAAAGCAACGCAGTGCGGCGCGCACCTGCGAGTATATGGCAGGACCGGTGCCTGGCGTGGCAACGCCGGCGTGACGCGACGTAATGAACGCCGGCGAGCACGTGCACTGCGTCACGTCGAAACGTATTGGCGCCTTGACTGTGAAATGTAGTCATGTTCTCACATGACACGCATACCATGATTATCATGTTTGCACCAGTCACATACCTTCGTCATTCATGCGCGTCCCGTATTACGAAATTTGGCATATGTGAAGCTAGCAAAACGGCCGCGAGCGCATCATCAGTGTGGCATGTAGTCATGTTGTTACATGACACGCATGTCGTGATTATCATGTTTGGATGTGTCATTTGCCTATGTCGTCCGTTCACGTCGCGTAATACCGAGTTAGGTACATGTGAATCTAGCGAAACGGTCACAAGCGCATCATGAGCGTAGCATCTAGTCATGTTGTTACATGACAGGCATCTCATGTTTATCATGTTTGCACCAGTATCATGCCTTCTCATCCATTCACCTACTGTAATACTAAATTCGGTGTATGTGGCGGTAGCGAAACGGCCGCGAGCGCATCATGAGCATGGTACGTAGTCATGTTGTTACATGACACGCATTTCATGATTTTCATGTCGGGGTCTGTCGCTTGTGTCCGCCATGCAATCATGTCATACCATACCAGTTTTGCGACATGTCATGTTAACGAAACCACCACAAGAGCTGCAGGGCCATGAAATGTAAATCATGACATACATGTCATGATTTTCATGTATGGCTAGTGAAATATGTTCTTTATACAATCATGATATGCCTTACCAAGTTTGGTATCGACACCAATATCGAAACAGCCAGGAGAGCTAAAAGCCGTGGGTGGATAGATAGATAGATAGATAGATAGATAGATAGATAGATAGATAGATAGATAGATAGATAGATAGATAGATAGATAGATAGATAGATAGACAGACAGACAGACAGACAGACAGACAGACAGACAGATAGATAGATAGATAGATAGATAGATAGATAGATAGATAGATAGATAGATAGATAGATAGATAGATAGATAGATAGATAGATAGATAGATACGCTCAAAGCCGCTGAAGTTCGCCAAGAAATGCTTCGCATTTAAAATGATAACAAGCATGATCTTGACAGATTTCGATACGCCGCGTTTCACATCGCTCCAGGAAAGAGGCGAAAGGAAGAAACCAAGAAAGGAACCTGCGGCGTTTTATCACGAAGGCGGTGCCTCGAAGGCAGTGCTTCGAATACGAAGACGATACACACGAAGGTGGTGCCTCGAAGACGAAAGCGGACGCAGAAATGCAGTTGCAGGAAGCGCAGCCGTTTCGCGGGCGATTGAATCCATGTTGGAGGAAAACACATGCCCCCGTCCCTTGGCCTCCAAGCATCACTCACCTGACCCAAAATATTCTTCGGTCGCACCGCTTTCGGGTGATGGTGGTGTAGAATGCTTCGGGGATGTCCCATCGGTTTCTGCGCAAGATGTCGTGCCCACAGCGCTGCGCGTAGATGTTGCCGCGTGGCTGATCAGGGCTAACCACGCGACCGAAGGACACGTCTTCCAGGCTGTCGATGGCCACGTCAGAAGAGCAACCGTTATTGCAGTGACAGACGGCGTGCGTACTATGTGATAAGTAAAGCTACCTCCAGCTAAGAAACTAACTTCTGCAGACTTAGGTGAATAGCTGCGGCGTCGATATGCATTCTTGAATGAAGTTGGCGGTGTAGATGATCAGCTTATTTCACCCAACAAAAGAGGTGACCAGTAGCAATACACTGGTTGCGCTGGCTTAGAAATTTTGTGGTTGTTTTCTCCTTTCCTTCTTTTTGTGCGTCAAATTCTTTCTCACAGTGAACAGTAGCGAACCGTACGTGCTTGTTGATATATTCCTTGCCTCTTTTTTTTCCCTCAACTATATAACTACTCGTAAAGCAGGTCACTTGCTTCACGACGTCAGCTGGCAGAAACTTAGTGTTTCTCACATGTCGTTATGGCTACTACTAGTAGTGCTAACACAATCAGGTTTAAATGCACCTACATACCCGATAAGGTGGACGCACAGATGACGACCGCAGTAGCTCAGTTGATAGAGCATCGGGCACGTTATTACATGGTTGCAGGTTCGGTCTCTGTCGGCGGTAAGATACCTCTCATCCACTTTACTTTCTCCACATTGACATCGTAAATATTGCATATAACATTCCCTAATAATTTCTAGGCTTTGTTGTCCTTTACTTTCTGTTAATTTTATAGCTAACAAAGAACACCGAGAATTTAAAATTCCCCATGCTTTGTCTATCTACTACGTATATTTTTCGACACAAAGGTTGCTAAAACTGTGCAAAAAGTCCGTGAACACGAAAAATATCGCAGTCCTTCTGTTTTGTGCGTATGAATGTTTATTATGCACGTGCCAGATACGCACTCCTGTAATTTTTTCTTCACTGCTTTGCAAGGCGACTACTAGTACAACTGCACTCTTGGGAAAATTTGCACGTAGCGCGTGCTATGGTAGACTGAATAATGGCTTGAAGACTCATCGCTTTTCTCGTGTCAGAAGAATGCGATGACGGAAGAGGTAGCTGTTCGGCACAAAAAGTCCAGCGCTGGTTTTTAGCCGTGTCTACAGCTTTTCGGATACTACAGTATACTAAATAAACAGGCTCGCTCCATTGCACCACGTGCATTTTCATCCGCGGAACTTGAAATCCCCTTGTGGACTGGGCACGAGGCGGGGCCACAGGTCGTCTCGTATACAAGGCTAGAACCGTGAAGAAGCACGTTTCCTTCTGACCTCGTTTTGTTGGCCGCGAATGCACTCTATGCTCCATGAAACATAGACGTTTCAAGGGCCAAAAAAAATGTGATTTAGATGTTCTAGGTGCATGACACTATTCGTTGAATTAATCTGTGCCTGGATAGTGAAAGTTTTGTCCTAGCTCTTGGTTGAGAAATGCATTACTGTCTGCACCAACTATGCTGCAAGAAAAAAGACATAAACAGCTGGTTTCAATCTGTGCATGATGCTTTAAAATGTAACATAAGGCTTTCAAAATGCAAGGCATTTTAGTTTAACTTATGGACAAAGTATGCACAAATGGTTTAACTTCCTTAAAGAATCATTGAGCAGCTTATTTTTTTTGGGGACGCTAACTTTAACAAAGTTGGTGACAACACCTTGTGATGGATCCCACATTTATTTTACAGGAACACTTCTGGTTCATTCAATATTAGTCATTTGTGCCACACTACATGAAAGCAGTCACCAATAACAGTTATTTTTATGTATACTACTATTGTGGTCATAGGTTCTGTCATTGGATGGTGTATTGATCAGGGCCTTTCGGAATTCCGCAATCGAATTCGCTTTTCATAAACCAGTGGTAAAGAGTTCAGTTTATCAATAAAAAAGGTAGTGAAATGACCCTAATGGACAACTTGGGAGCCTGACAGTGGCACTGGCACTGACTACATGTGTTTGCAAAACTTGTCATTAAGTGTGAGTCACATTTTTTCCCCTCTTCAGTCAATGTTTTCCCTCTTACGCGGTCCTCTTGAACCAGTCTCTTCCCTCCGCATCCAGGTGTCATATTTCTAGGCCCACGGGATAGCTCTCAGCTCTACAATAGTAGAGTACCTGGTAATATAAATTGTTACCCCTTTTTCTCAACACCAAGTGCAGGGTTGCTATGTGTCAAATTTTCGTCGACGCAATCTCATCAAGCGTGAGGCCCACGGGACGGCTTTATGCGCTCCCAAAGTATAGCACCAAGTAATGTAAATCTTTAACCACCTTTTCTAAGCACAAATTTTTCTATCTTACTATTTCAGTACTTGTAGAGAGAGCTTTATGATCTCCCTTAGTAGAGCACCAAGTACTCTAAATCGTTAAATAATTTCTTTTGTTTTGAAAACACAATGTTATTTTTATAACTGGGGCAGCTTATTATTCTGCCATAGGAGTGTATAAATTGTACCCTAAATCGTCGAACATTTGTTCTAAATGCATTCCAGTTCTTTAACGCGTGCCTTGAGAAGCTTAGTTATCTCCAAGTTCGCACACATCACCCTCTCTGAACTATTCCCAATGACAACCAGCACCACCACACGCTTGAATTTAATGAATATATTCCCTGTATTGATAAAGCACAAATGTTTTTATTGCCATCGCGAAAAGTACGCTTCGAATAGTTTGCGTCGCCAAATGTACAAAGAAGAGGTTTTAAGAACGTGGTCAATCAAATAAATTACTCCTATAGGCGGCCACCTAACTGCACTCACACCCATGCTCTATACTTTTTCCCCCTTTTCCGTGTTTTTTTTTTCACTGCCTTCTCTAAGCTGCCACGTCTAATAAGCACTCCTTAGTGAATGTACCGGGCATATGATTTTGAAATACTTTGTGGATTTCATTATAAGCATGCATCACTGCTGCTACCGTGCTGTAATTTCTCTCAGCATCAACAATGCGATAAGTCCGTCCCAATACCTAGTGCACTTCATGGACTTTGGCACGACGTTACGATGGTAATAATAAATTTTAGAAATAATAAAGATGCCAGGTATATGGCCTTGAACTATATTATATCCATTAGGCTTGCTCATTGTGATACCAAACTCTATGCTGTACATGTCATTAGCAAATGCGATAAACTTTAACGTTAGATAATTAAAAAACTTTAATAGCAAAATTGTATCTTTCTTGGCAAAACCAAAATTAGTAATTCTTACCTACACTTCTAGCTCGTACGCTTCACATGAATCGGTCAGGCGTCACTCTAATGGTGACATGATATTGACGCCTGCAAACAGTGACAAGCTTAAAATAAGAAGTGTAGCACTATTCGTTCGTTTCAATCGCGTCCAACTAGAGCTACCCTTTGCTATGATGTTATGTTTAGGACGAACCAATAAAGAATGCAACTGTTATCCACTCGTATACCGCATCATTCTCGCCGGTCGTCGTACGATGTCATTGAAGTTTCTGATTGTTCGTCGTTTGACGTGCACCGAAGCTGCAGCATCTGAGAATGTTTTGCAACGATTTATCACGTTCCATTGTTTCTGAAGCGTAAGATAGCAATATGGCAAAAGCCTGAAAATGACGGTTACAGTCACGGTGTACATTGGTGAAAAGTAAGGACAATGTGACCTCGTGGGCTGAGCTTCGTGGGCTATACTTATCCTTAGGCTCTCACTGACTATAGTCAACTTTGGCACGCTAAACATTAGGACGAGATGACACAAGCAGCGAACGTGATTTATTATTTCTGAACCAACGTATACGTGCGTCGACAAATCTCACATAATGGCTATAAATTTTCAGCTTCGCTGGTTAACCGTTCTTACGGAGTGTTCGGGTGTGCGTCTCAGTCAGTTAAACACCTGGTCCCGAATTATTGAGGTTCGCACTAATAACTGCTGTCGCCGAATGTCCTTGCGATTCGCATTACAAACATGAATCCGTGAAACTTGCATAGCTTGATGCCAAGACCCTGGCAGTGCAGTTTGAAGCGAGTGTAAATATTTTTTTAAATATAGTGCATTTTACACCAATTATATACAGTTAAAAAGTAAATAACTGCATCATTACTGTACAGTTATTCAGGCCATATTTCTTTATAAAACAAATTCAGTTACTAACTCAAATCACATCACGCTGGTGACATCCAGCAGCTCCTAAAAATATTTTTAAAATACTTTCGAATTCCTAACCACCCCACGCTGAGCGCCTCTAAAACACTTGACCACCCTCACAAAAGCGAGTGTCTATAAAGAATATTTCCATCAAAAGTAACTTATAAAAACTATATTTAGGAAGATCTTTTCATTCATATCAGTGTTCGTTTCCTTTTTGTTGTAACTAGCTCATATACCTAGCCCCGCCGCGGTGCTCCAGAGGCTAAGGTACTCGACTGCTGACCCGTAGGTTGCGGGATTGGATCCCAGCAGCGGTGGCTGCATTTTTCGATGAAGGCGAAAATGTTGTAGGCCCGAGTGCTCAGGTTTGAGTACATGTTAAAGAACTCAGGTGGTCAAAATTTCCGAAGCCCTCCACTACGGCGTCTCTCATAATCATATGGTGGTTTAGGGACCTTAAACCCCACGTATCAATCAATCAATCAATCAATCAATCAATCAATCAATCAATCAATCAAAGCTCATACACCTATATGGCAAGAGTAAGTCGTGTGTACAAATAAATACGTCATGCCATGCATGGGCACAGAAAGTAGGATAAAATACAGAAACTTCAAGCGTACGTTTCGCTTTGAACACTTCTCCTTCGTAACTAAAAACGAGGTTTTCAGGCTGACCGGTGAACACCAGTCAACTAACGCGTCCATTTTCTCATAAATATGCGCTTACAAAACGAATTTGATGCATCCGATCTTGAAGCAGCGACGATGCATCGCCGGTCACATCCACGCACGCGTTTACAGGAATGTACACTCAGCACTTTTTCGCGTGCTTATTTCACTGTTCATACCTCTCGCGTCCAATTTCATTGCGACCCACCTTAAGAAGCTGTCCATTTTGGTACAGCAACCAGAAGAGGTTGTTTTTGGTGTAACGAGAATTAATGGGGCTCCAGAACGAAGGTTTATGGACTCACATCGCAGCTTTGAAACGTAGAAACCACGTTCGGACGTGTCGAATTCGCCAGGCGTGGATAAATGGTCCTCTCCAGCGCTAACCGTATACACACGCCGATGTGCACTGACTGACCGGGTAGGCGGTGGTCAGAACAATTTTTCTATAAAGCACACTTGGCACAGTAAGCTGAAATGAGTGTACGAGGCCGAGCTGTACTGTGATGTTCTGTCCGGGTAATGGCGACTGGCACGCCACAATTCATTATTGCACCATACGTGCATAGAAAGAGATAATTTTGACAGAGTGATTTATGAATCGTGTACGTGCGCTTTAGAGTCGTTTGAACTGCAACAGCTGTAGTGTTTTGAATAACTACGCTGAGCTTAAGCGTGTGAAAGTTTATGGTTTATGCATATTGAAGCTTCATTATTTTTTCGGGATTAATGGAATACGATAACTCGCTGCGGCCTTCCACAGACACAGACACACACACGCGCACGAACGTTTTAACTCTTTCATGGGCATAAACTTCACTTTTGGCGGGGAAAAAGGCTATAATAAAAATGAACTCTTTTATAGAAACGTATTTTCTCACAAGAAAAGAAAAATCAGCCATTTTAGTTAAAAAAACACAGGTGACCACCGTGCAATAAAGTGTGTATGTGACTTTCGGTGAAAGGCCGTAACGCAGTTCCTCGTTCTCTGCAGGAGCAGAGAGGCATTGTATCTATAGCGCACTTGGGTGCTTGTATATAAATACCTTGACAAACAACTCTATTAGAATGATATAAAATGATATAATACCACCCTTATAAGGCCCTTCGTGCATAGTGTTCACCGCATGGTGCATGCACTAAGGGCCGTAGAAGGGTGGTAGCAAAATCACCATCCCGTCATCACCATCTTCCGCGACATGGTGCTCAGCGGACTGATTGAGTACAGTTTGTCACTTCTAGATTCTTTGGTATTAGCAACTCGGATGATATGATGCCTGACGCTATCGACATGATAAGGATAGCAAGTAGTACACTTGATTTAGGTGCTTTATTGCAAAATATTGTTTTGGCGGACTAAAAGCGATCTGCTAGACAACGCGTAAGGTCGGTATTAGGAATAGCACAATCTATGAGAGCTGCGACTTCGAAAATAAATATTGAGTGGTTCTGCACGGCAGCTAGCCCGGCAACCCTTGGAGACGAGACCGAGGCACAAAGAGACAAGTCTTTACTCGTCCAAGCTTCGGCCGCGCCTGCCTATCAGCGGCCGCTTAGCGCCAGCTGCGAGGGCGCCATTGTTCATCGTTCTCTTTTTTAACGGTGGCGCACCCACAGCCACCACTGCCATCTTTTGTGTAATACCAGCCTACTAAGACTGTTCATAGGGTCACTACCAACTTCAGTGACATGGTGCTCTGTACTGACTAAGTACAACTCTTAATTTGTATATTCCTTTGAGTTAGCTACTTATACAACATGCTGTCCTACACTATCAGCATAATGAGGACAGGACATACCTTAATATCTCTAAAGATCTCTCGGGTCCTAGGTCTAGTGCGCCTTGAAAACGATGACCACCGGAAGCAAAGAAACATAACATTTCAAAGCCCAAATAAAGTAGCGTCATCTCTGTAAGATAATTACACGTTTTAGAAAAATTTGCAATTAAAAATGTGATACACAGGGCTACCTGCTTAAAGAGGAAAAAAAAATCCTGAAAAGGTGGTTTTCTGGGGTGACCAACAAGCGGAATAAGTTAAAGTCCTTCTGGTCGAGACAAAACTTCTACAAATAAAATAAACTGTCCAACCAATTTTACTCCGGACTTTTTAATGTTAAAATAAAAACAAACCCGAAGTTTCGGGGCTTATTCAGTCCTTTCTTCAATCAGTCATTTAGTCATAGTTATAGTCATTTAGACCGGCGAGACAGTTTGCAGGTCACCCAGTTGCACTTGCACAACCTCTTCCTGCGACGTTTTGTCTGGACTACGGCGTAATATTCTTTTCTCTTTGAGAGGCTGGTCATCTAACTTGTAAAGGAAATTATTAATAGATTGCGCTTGTATGCTATATTCGGGGTCTTCACAGAGCTAGGACATGTTGAATCGTCTCTTCATGCCCTCAGTGTACACAGCTGTAGGTCACAGCCATCCCTATATGAGTAACACATATTGGGTAACGCATATATGAGTAACGCACTCGTAAAAGTGACGCCCAACCATAGCCTGCACGAAACAGTAGCATCACCTCGTCGGAGTCTTGCTGGAAGTTGAAGGTTTAACGTTGGATGAAAGGAGCGTAAACATGCATGCGCGAAATGCGGCTCATTCTAATGTGATATGAAACATTGGTGTGCATGCATGCGGAGCTTCATAGCAACGTCGATCCCAGAGCAAGGTACGGCTTTGCGGTTTCCAGTATCTGCTGATGCGCGGCTTGATCAGCCCGTTTTTTACCAGTAATTTGACAGTAACTCGGTAGTCATTGAAGTATATTTTAGTATTCTGGCGAAGGCTTTGCGAAAATTGCCTTGCTTCGGCACGCAGCAATTTGTACCAACACGAGTACAAATGCTAATGCACGTCTTATTTGCTTAGAAAGACGAATAGAAAAAAAGTGTTTCGCCGGCAGTAAGCCAGAGCGGATGCTGGAAAAGTGGTCAGCTTGAAAAAATACCACGGGACGAAGTTTACGGCTTACCTTTCTTATTTAAGCATTCCGACTTCCCCTCTGTATGCAGAAAAGAACGCTGCAATACGTCGGCATGACTATTATCAGACAATATAGGCCTCACGTCAATAAGCCTTACGTCAACACACGTCGACTGTGCGTACTGCGCCGCGCTGAGCCTCTAACATGGCGGCTATGCACACGATGGCCGACAGATGGCAGTAATTTTGCATAAGGCCTGTGAACCCTGCTTCGTCCTGACAAGGCGGTGCACTGGTGTAGAATAATTCAATGTACTTAAAGGCTGCAGATTGACCATTGGTCAACAACACTCCTCCTTTTCCTTGTCGCAGGTGGCTCAAATGGCATACAAATTACGATCCATTTAATATAAAGCGGGCAGGCCGGGAGCCGCGGTCATGCTGGACAACAAAGAAATTCCGTGAACGGAATTTATCCGCACTAGACCCTCTAAAAATGGCACCTTAGATCAATAGACACCACGACACTATCATCATTTCGTAAAGGGTTCCGAATCACTCTGAGGTCAAATAGAAGAGACTGCCTTCTTTCTCGCCTTCACTGCGTTTTTGCAGATGGCACCTATTTCTCGCTACTTTATTCATAAAGCACGTCGACAATGTAATCGCTAAGCATTGACGCAATCAGGAGTTCGCGTTTTTTGGCTACACTCTGTTATCTCCAGCAAATCGCTGGATCGAGTCCTGACTACGGTGGCTGCATTTTCGATGGAGGCGGAAATTCTGTAGGCCCATGTGCTAGGATTTGGGCGCTCTTTAGAGGTACCGTAAACCACCTTCAATATTTTAGCATGCGTTTCTAGAAAACGCGCACATAGTGTGCATAATGCCATCGCGATCAATGATTCTGCACGTGGCAGCGTGCAAAATTCCAAGAAACAATCTCTCGTCCTTTCCAGGCACGTGAGGCGCCATGACACATCTCTGGCGTGCCTAGCCAAATATGCCAAATATGCTGTCGAGCAAGAGCCTACGACTTGTGGTCAGTCTGCAAGCAGCTGTACGCGCTGCTTGTTGTTGTTGTTCGTCGTGTTGTCTGCGTGCGTGAAACACGTGCGTAGCACGACGTGTCCCCGTACGGGTCCTTCACGTCGGCAATCCTTTGAAGGCATGTGCGCAACGCAGGTTTCATATCGGTACGACTACGGCAGCCACGGTTCGCCAACAAGCACGTATCTCACGGAGTCGACGGTTGGAGTCACGACAACCTGAAGTACACGGTGTTTGAAGCGCTGACGTATGCCATGGGAGATTGGTAGGGGCGCTCGGTGAGACGGCAAAGCGGCGTGGGAGGGGATATTACCGGAGGGAAGCGCCGGAGAGCGCGAAATGTGTAGTCGTCACAGTTTCACAGGGATTCGCTGTAGTCGTCACAGGGATTCGCTCGCAGGATTTCAAGCTGGACGGTTGTGCCCTCGCGATCTCCGACTTTAGCGTAGCTCCCGCCGACTGGTTCGCCCTCCGCGGTCTCCTGACGCCGTGTAGCTCTCGCATTGTGGCACCCCGCCCTTGGACTGCTTCGACCAGATCCCCACTTTCCTATCTCCTTCTTTTTTCCTCTCGTTGGCTGTCTTCTTCTTCGTCTATTTTCCTTCTATTCTTTTTATCCCTCCTTCCCCCCTCCCCTATAAGGCACTGCGCCGTGTCGCCTGAAGGCAGACAGAAATTAGGTGCCTTTTTCCTCTTCATTCTAATCACTACCACCACCACCACCGTCACAGTTTCGATAATCCAACGCGTCTAACTCCGCTATCACTGCACCGTTTCTAAAAATTCTCATGGCTTTGTGTTCGTCGTACACTCGTGCATAATTTCCCCACAACAACTGAATTTCGTCCTCTAGGTGGTTTACGGGCCCTTTAAAGAATCCCAGAGGTCTAAAATTCCGGAGCCCTTCACTACGGCGACCCTCATAGTCATATGGAAGTTTTGGGGCTTTATATTAATAAGTAAATAAATAAATAAATAAATAATTAAATAAATAAATAAATAAATAAATAAATAAATAAATCAAGTGCTGTTCTCTCCGGCTGCACAGTTCAAGACGTACAAAGCGAAGTAAAATCAGCTGATCGCGCACGATAATCATCCGAAATAAGGCCGAACGATTCTACTGCGGGATGGCAAAACATATTAGGAGGCAATGCACATCTCATATCTCACTTTCCAGTATATGGACCATTCGGGACACGATTTTCTCATGACGTTATGTGAACAGGCTGCTGACGTCACGAATTGCGCCGTGAAAATGCGAGTCACCAGGAGAGAATGACAAGCACTTTCTCTGTATTTTCAGTGCTTGTTTAGAGAACCTCTGAACGCGTAGTTTTGGTTGAATATTATTTTTAACCACGTTAATTTTACCTATTCTCAGATATTTTACTTACCCCTATTGGATTTTGCCGTAACCTGTGCAAAACAAATTTAACGAGCTAAACGAAACAAGAACTGAGTCGACCGCTACAGGCTTACCTTAATTCAGTCAGTGGCCGAATGCGTTAACGAGTCAGTGATGTTTCGAAAACAAGCATGGCGCATCAGTCGATGAACACGAAGTTTTTCTTGTTTTCGTTTTATTGCACAGAGTGCCCCTCATCGCGTCTGCCTCTAATGCTTTAAATTGAAGCAAACAGTGAAGCAAGCAAAAAGAAATACAGAGACAAACTTTCCTGACGTGGCACTTCTTCGCATCACGCTACAGGATAGGAATGCTTTAAGAGCTAGCAGCAGGAAAAACAAACGCAATGATGGAGAAAGAAAGAGGCGTCAGTTCAGAGGTGAAGCCGCGCCGAAACCCTGCTTTCCGGATTTTGCGATTACTGCTCCGGAATCGGTGGGGACGGGAAACGAAGAGGCTTGGAAATGGACGGGTTGAAGAGGGAGTGGAGTGGGGGCTGCCACTCTTTGCAAGAAACGGTACAACGGTGAGATTCAAGGGCGGTGTGCGGGTTGAGAGAAAGGGGTCCCACGGCCAGCAGTTCCGCTCGGGCGCACACAATTCGCGATTTCCCTCTGCCGCGTCATTTCAGCCGACCCACCGCTTTAGCAGCGATAGAAGAAGCGGTGCAGGCCCAAGTGGCGGCGTAAACAGCTGAGGCTCCGAAACAAGGCGCCGCTGCCTCTCTCTTTATCTCCAGGGAATCGCCTCACCTTTCTCCTCCTGTTCTTTTACGCCGGTCTAGCCAGCGCCCTCGTCGCAGCAGAGGCAGGAATGACCAAGGTAAACAGTGATCAGCAGCGGCTAGCAGTAGCACAAGCAGCACGCTGCCACCCCTTCCTCAACTTCATGCTTTCCCTCACTGGCGTTGCGAAAGCACCTCTTCTCTGTGCTTCTCGTGCAGCGAAATAGAAGCGTTCGGGGCCTCCAAGCGGCTTTTTAAATAAAACAAGAAGCGCGAAGAAGAATAGGATGCGCGAGAGGGACTGGCCTCGCGATACCTGATGGGAAGGTTTGACTGGCATGGCACGCATACAAGGCGATCTCCTTGTCGGCGGCATCCGCCGGGCTAGCGACATTGTTCAATTCTGCTGCTTGGTGTTGCCCGTCGTGCCGCCGTGAGAACAGGGTATACTCGCGAGAAAATCGCTCGGACCTGCTCGCTGCCCCGAAAACTTATACCCGTGACACACGGGCAAAAGTAAAGTACTTTGAAATAAACCCCTTTTGTCGCCTAAGGGGACCATTTGCAGAAAGGAGTGGCGCTGATGACACACGGCACTGGACTACTGCTTTAGGCGGTGCCTCAGAAGAACGTTGCAGAAAAAATGGCACTGTTTGTGGAAGCAGCAAGATTGGAAATATTAAAAAGAATCTGCGCATGTACATCACATTCAGAACGCCGGAGCATAAAACCGTTTTTTTTTATTGTCTGGTGGCTTATAGTGCCCATACATGTAATTTTCTTTCGCTTTTTTTGCGTTTTTAGCATCAACATAAGTTCGTCTGGCAACTATGAACAGTCGGTGTTTTTGTTTTTGTAGTGCTTTTTACATGGCTGCGTCAAGTTTGGTCAGTGACGGCGTGCCGCGTTTCATCGTGGTCCTGCGATGTCTCAGCGCAGAGACAGAGATAAAGCAACAGTTGAGGTGGGCCTGACTCTAGTCGCCGTCGGCTCCATCGAAGATGAGCTAAACGCTGCGAAGGCAAGAGTGATGAGCCTCAAACAAAGACTCGTCATGAACAGCTTCATTTTGACTGCTTCCGCACTGTCACCCCAAGCCATCAACCGCGAAAGTTGGGCCTATGTGCGCAACGAACGCTGGTTTGAAGACACATTGCCGTTATTAGGCGACGGCCACTTTAAGCAGTGTTTTCAAGTGAGCCCGACACAGCAACTGCCGCTGCCAACCCTAACATGATCGCGCTAGTGACGTAATGCAGGTGTTTGAGAAAATGGACAGACTATAGGCCTTCACTTTTGAACAAATCGCACTGCTGCTGAAAATCAAAACATTTTCTCAGCGCAAAAAATACTGACAGGGCACCGCAGTGTTGCGACACGTTTTCTTTTATTGATAAATTATGCACACTGTATGCGAGAGTACTCCCTTCCTGCCAGAAAAGTAGATGCGGGATCTGCTTTTTGCAATGGTTGCCACCAGGGCAGCGCTGTGCTAAGATACTTATGAAGACTAAATTAAGAAGAAAGTATTTCATGATAAGTTAACGAAAGTACATTACTGTTTCAAGTGACGTCACATTGCCTTGAAGAGCGTCGTCATAAAGATAGATGACAACACAGAAGAAAACAAATTCGGCAGATCTCATGTATCTTGGGAATCAATATTATGCGAAGCATGCGGAAGGAAGGTGCATATGTTTGAATCTTTTATTGAGCGAGACGTCATGAAGTGGTGCTGAATAATTGTACAAATGCACGCACTCACATACGTTAAATATCTCATATGTTTTATAATATTGGTTGTTTCAGTTGCGTGACGACGACAAGGGCTCTTACTTTTGAGCTTGGTGACGCACAAGAGATTGCCCGTTCTGAAGGGGAAACTCATAGCATCCATCCATTGATGCTCAAACGCTCGCGCTGTGCTTCCGTATAGCCAGAACGCACGTCGCTCCGATCCCGACTTTGCCTTCTCCTAACTTCAGCTCCTTTCCGCCTCTCCTGCACTTTCATTTTGCATCGCTACTCTGTGTCAATATTCTGTGTCGCGATATCGGTCTGCATATATATATTTTTTCTGATTCGCGCTATCACATTCGGTGTATATTTTGGACCTTTCTTTGACGCGGCATTAAAAAAGGGAACAGTCTGCACACCATCGAACTTGAAAAATGTGTGCTTGTGTGAACGTACGAGTCCATTTTGTTTTTTTGTTTTTGACATTCCCCCGTGACTGATTGCGTTGTTTCTTTAGTGTAAAGAGAAGGGAGAGGTCATGGTGGGAGCTGGAAGAGAGGGGGGGGGGGGGGAGGGGAAGACCGGTAGAGGCAGCCTAAGCCTCTGGGCCTGGTTTGTGTGCTCTGATGCGAACATGCACTTTTTTTTTCGCCATTTCACCCTCCACTTTGACTTCCTGATTTTATATTTGCTTAACCATTTTCTTTGTTATTTCAGAAGTTTGTGTACACGGCATGACACGCTGGGTGATCTTCCGAGTGACATATCTGAGAGTGCGTTTGCTTTTCGCCTGGCTGTGTGTGCTTTTGAGCCTAGAGCTGATGTTTTTTTTTTCTTCCCCCGTCCTTTATGTTTTCATAACAGTCATTTCAAGTCTGACGGCTATGAATCACGAAATAAAGTTAGAAATAAACACGAAAGAAATAATAAACGTGGCTACGGTGTGACGAAGGAATTGACAGCCCTGGTGCTGCTTGCTCCCGGTCGAAGTTATACATAGTATCACACCAATGCACAAACACACAGAGAAAGAAGCCATCTCGGGGCTCATTTCTTTTCTTATTCTAGAGAGCATTATTCATTTGACAAGTTTGTTTGTTTCTCCAAGGAATCCCTTCATACCTTTTTCCCAGCGCTCGCATTAGCCGTCAACTTCCGCCTTTTATTACGCCTTCATATAACGAGTGATGAGCCGCGCCTTTTGTGTATTCAACTTTACTACCACACACACTTTGTTCTAGAGAGGCGCTGGAGAATTGGAACCAGAAGAGAAAGGACAAAGTGAGCGAACGAATGAATCCCGTGGAAGAACTTCATCCAGAAACGAAAAATGAGAGAGAAAGAGAGAGAGAGAGAAGGGTCGACGGAATGGGCCATTATATCGAGCCCGGCGTCACCGAATAGGCAGCGCGGTTCCACTTCTTGGTTCAACAAGAAAGGAATGCAGTGGTCTGGAAGGACAGGGGAGAAGAAGAAGGTGAGAAGAGGATGGTGCTGCTACTGTTTCGTCCTTCGTCTTTGGTCTTTCCCTTTTTTCCGGCGACATCAGGGCGACACACATCGCTCCCTCTGCGATGGAGGCAGCGGCGGCTGATTGCGCGCCACTCGAACTCTCTCTGTCCTCTCTAGGGGTGACGAGGCAGAGTGGGCTTTTTCTTGCGACGTCTGCGCTTGTGGGCCATTTCCTCTTCTCGCATAGGGTGGTGGCGCCCCCCCCCCCCACACATACATACATGGACAGACCGACGTACATAGTCGGCGTCGTTCGGCCCCGAGTGTCATTCATGCTCCGTCTGCTCTTGGCGAGAAGCAAAGTTGGGGTGAAAAGGGAGAGGGTGAAAGTCTCATACTAGACTGTTGAATTTTTTCAATAAACATTCCGTCATAACTCAATCACAATTTGGTTTTAGATCAGCCTACTCAACCGAAAGAGCCCTATAGTTTCAAAAGGAATTGATTCTCAAAAATATTGAGGCCAAAAAGTTCACACTTGCGTATTTTTAGATACGTCGAAAGCATTCGACAAAATAAATCACAGCTCATTATTAGGAAAACTGCAGTGTTATGGAATTCGTGGTGTAGCCTTAAATCTGATCGAAAGCTACCTAACAGACAGACACCAGTGTGTATCTATAAACAGGGAAATATCGTCCGTGCAAACTGTTAAAGATGGTGTTCCCCAAGGCAGCATATTGGGTCCCCTTTTGTTCATTATATTTATAAACGATATTGTACATGTTGACCCTTCAGCCCAATACGTAGTTTACGCAGACGATACATGCTTATTTTTTTTTCAGGTACGAATGTTAGTCTCCTCGTAAACACTGCAAACTCAACGTTACAAAAGATATACAGCTGGACTCTTAAAAATTCTTTACTTATAAATTGTCTCAAAACAAAAGCTGTTCTTTTTCGTGCCAAATCTCCCCTCAATGAAACCACTGAATCCTACAATATCATGTTAAATAGCAAAATAATCGAATTCTCTTCCACCGCGAAGTCTTTGGGCGTTGTTTTCCATGAACACATGAAATGGGATTATCACACGGAATTTTTATACAATAAGCTTTGCAAAGTCTTGTGCGTCTTGAGAAAATGTCAGGGTTTATTGCCAGTTTTTCAAAAACATCTGATATTTAATGCGCTCTTTACACCACATGCGAGTTACTGCAACCTAATTTGGTGTAATGGAACAAAGCAATCTATTATAATCTTATTATCTTACAAAAAAGGCGCTACGATCTGTTGCTAACCTCTCTTTTAATGCCCATACTTCACAATTATAAAATTCACTAAATAGAAAATAATCAAATTAAACCTGCTCTACGAATATTCTTTAGCAGTCTCTTTTAGGTCTGACATTATAAAAGGTCGCGGCTATGTATGTAGTTTAGCTAACTTGCAATTAAATCGTTCTACGCGCCTAAACCGACACTCTGAATATTGGCATGTGCCGAGACCACGCACTAGTTATGGCCTTCAGACATTAAGTTATTGCTTGCCGAATATACTAAATAAATTAGAAATTAATTATGAAGATGTTCGTATGCTCTCTATTATTTATATTTTAAATATGATTTCTTAATTTGTGTGTAGTATTACTTTTCGTTTGATTACTTCTTTCTTTTGATGTGTATATAGCATGTGCGTTTTTGGTTAGTATAGCTCGTTTAAATTTTTTCTTCTGATGCAAAGCATATGCATTGCTGGTTTAGACTGTCCTGTGTTTAGTTTGATTTTGCGGTTTTTATTGCCACAGTTGCCATGAGGATATGGGGCTTTGTCAAGCTGTTTTATACAACTTTTTTCCTGTGTCCAAGCCACTTTCTGTACAACTGTACGTGGTAAGTAAACTAAACTCAAACTCAATCGTCGCGTCAGGTCTCTTTCACCACTAACGGGAAAGGAAAGGAAAAGAACTGTTTCTTTTGTAGTTATAGTACAATGTGCATGTGTCTATATAGGTCCGAGATAGATAGATAGATAGATAGATAGATAGATAGATAGATAGATAGATAGATAGATAGATAGATAGATAGATAGATAGATAGATAGATAGATAGATAGATAGATAGATAGATAGATAGATAGATAGATAGATAGATAGATAGATAGATATAAATAACTCGTGCGGTTAGAAATACACACATATAAATACAAAAGCGACATTCACGATCTCTTGTTCGAGTGTGGACTCCTTAAAAACACCAATAGCGTGCAATATAGATAGGCCTATAGTAAGCGAAAGCTAGCAAAAGTGACTGAGAGAGAAAGAGCGAGCGAGAAGTAGAGAATAATATTCTGTCTGGAGGAGCGACAGAAAAAAAAAGAAACATCACTTAGGTAGCCTTCCACTTTCTTAGTGGCTTAAGCTGACGTAAATTAGCGGTTCTGCTCGTGCCTCGTCTATTCAAGTGGCACTGACCTGACGTCATAAAAACGAATGGAGGTACGAGCATTCGCCCTTGCAGTTATCTGATATGACACACGACGCACAAACCCACCGTGCGATGGCACCAATGCCCGTGCCAACTTAGCTCGAAGGAGAGTTTTGTTTTGTTTCACATTTCTGTCCCGAGCAGTCGGCGTTGTTCTCGATCGTTGCTGGGCATACATTGTGGGTCATTGGCCATTTTGCCTCTTGCACTCTTTGGGCAATTTGGTGGCCACCCTGCTGGTGCTCATTCAAGTTGAAATCCTGTGGGTGAACTGTTGGTCTCTCTGTATTTTTTCTCGTCTCTGAAACCCAACAATGACAAATGTTCCTGGGTCAGCATTTTTTTTTCAAGAACCTGCGCGCATCCAGAAGGTGCTCTTTTTTTTTGTGCAAGTGCATGAGCCCGCTGCCAAATATTTCGTGGCTTATCGTTTGTATTCTTAGCATCCCAGTCATTTTTAGGTGCGGGGTACAGAATAGAAACCATCGTCTTAAATTGTTTTGTACGCTTAGAATTCTTTATTCGCCTTTCTCTTCTTTGTTTAGGTGAGGCTACCTCTCCTTCTGCAAATGCTGAGAATAGAACAGCAAACAACTGAACTGTGAAAAAATTCACAAATGCTTCATTTCTTGTGTCTTCCTCTTTTATCTAGTCGTAATCCTTGTCTTTTGCTCCGTATTACTCAAGCCATGCCTGCCTCGGCCAAGCTACCCAACAGCCAGAAAAAAGTTTTAATGTTTAAACCTTGCTTCCTCGTAACATCAGTGTTCTTTGACGTTCCGCGCAGCGTCTATCTTCTTAGCCTCTTACATCGCCTTATGTTCATACATAACGTGGTTCAATACTTCGCGTGTGTATATGCACTTCTTTCCTTGGAGACATTGCCGGCTGCCAAGAGGGTTTATGTTCTGATTGATCGATGACTCTTCGCTGTTCGGTGTTTGCTTGGACAAAAAAAAAAAACTCGTGTGGCAGTTTCAAAGCAACATACACACACAAACGCGCACTTACATGAGGAGAGGAGAGGGGATGTGCGGAGTGCCGAAGTCGTCTCTCGGGGGCGTGGCATTGAGATCGTACGAACACAGGAAAAGATACGCCGGTGGTGACAGCTCGTCGTAGCAAGCAATATATGAGAGGGCCAAGACAGTCACCCTCACAGCGAGTGACGATGACAAAGTCGATGACGGAAAAGCGCGGAGCCGCCGAGATTGGTTCGAACGCTCGCCACAATGAAAGACGCTGTATGAGTGGATTGATACTTTAATCGACAATATGAATGACAGTATCACCGAAGCACGTCGCTGTGAGCCTTTTTTTTTCGGGGGGGGGGGGGGGGGTGAAGCTTCCAATGTCACGGGTTGTGCGTTCGCGATGTCTGTAGTAGTTGTCGTAGTACTAGCTATATCCACCTCTATAGCCAGACTAGTGGAGCAGCCCGCGCGCACACTTTTCGATTGAGAAGGAAACCCGCGCAAGTTATTCATGAATGAAAAGATAGTTGTTTCTGAATGAAATAGCCTACAGAGACAAGTATTAGTGACCTAAACTTCAACAAAATTTACCTTAAATTTGATGCTTACAAAAAAACGAACTAGTATTAGAAGGACGCACTTTGCGCACTATCTGACCAGAAATGGTTGCCACGTTAAACTCGCTGGGCCTAACCTCCTTGGTTTTAGCAAGGTTTAGCGAGGCTTGGGCCGTAGTGCCATGAATAGTGAACTAGTATATAGCCATGCACTAGAGGCAATGAAAGGTGAGAAGTAGACACAAAGTGCAGGGCGTAAGAAAGGCGCGAGTGTCACCTCTCGTTTATTTTTTGGGATGTCCACTGGCTCGCGGTACTTCTATATGCTGACTGTATGATGAAAAGATGCGATATGATGGTGTTTGGCGTGTTCACTAGATGGACGGATGGATTGATGGACGGACAGACAGACAGGTGCACGGACGGACGGGCGCGTAGATGGACGAACGCATGGACGGAAGCACGGACGAACGCAGGGACGGACGCAATAATAGACGCGCAGATGGAGGGATGCAGGGATGGACGGATGGATGGACGCACAGATGGTCGCACATACAGATCTGCGAACGGACGGACGGATGGACGGATGCTTCGCCCCACTCCTTATCATGCACTCCGTCGATATGCTGTGATTTTTTAGCGCTTGCACTCTTTGTATGTACGTATGGTATAAATTTTAACGTGATTGTGTTACAGAAAGCGTTTTGCAGAAATTTCGGTGTTGGAACCAACGCTACATTTTCTGCGAAAGGAGCTCTTCGAGGCTATCACGTAGAAAATATGCGTTGGATGGAACTTCGTTTATGCCATTCGTTTCTTTTCACGAACACAAAAGCGTGTTTCACTGTAGGTCGTTTAAGTACTGCAGTAAAATAGCTTTGCAGAAGACTCGACTAGTGCGTGACGCTTCTACTTTCCATCTATTTATTATTCATAGTCATACTTACGAAACTAAGTTTAGTTTGTGGATTAAATAGTTCGGGGTCATCGCAAGTCAGTGCCACTATGCAGATGAAAGTTTCGTGCATGTCCACCTTTGGTGAGAACAAAGCAGTTGAAAGTAACGCGGTTTTTTTTCTCAGGTTTGCCATCAGCACCTCCTGAGCAATTTCCTCAAAGTTTGCACCGTTTCTGCCCATATCAGTGTATAAATACGCAAAGTAACAATTGAAATGATACAAAATTCCTCTAGTCGTATAATTATCGTTGCAAGAGATTTTATGTGAATCATACAAAGGGAAAGCGACGGTGGTGTAATATTTAATAAATGAAACAATACAAAACGACGTTAAAGATACGTGCGAATGATTCACACAGAGACATGTAAGTTGAACAGTCGCATATGTTTTATGTAACTAGTTTTTTTACAGTTGTCAACAGATACCAAGAAAAAAATAGGTATTACCAACATCAGAAGCGGTAAGCTGGCATGTAGGTAGCGCTTGTGCTTGCGAGGATGGTAGCTCTGCCTAGTGCTACGTAAATCAACTTCAGTGGTTGGCGCTTAAGTATACCACTTACATTAACACGATAAGAAGCCTTTATAATAGGTGTGCATATGTAATATATGAACTCACAATGGCAGAACTGCAACCACTGCCGACGTTCCAGGAACATTACGCCTGCATAGCGTCTCTTTCCAAAGCAGTATCGAGACCTGGCATGGAGAACCTCGAACGTAACAGCCCTCTTTAAAAAATGGCCCCGCATCTGCATGTTTCTGCAAATGTCGTCGAAAGAAGATAGTCTCGCGTGTGGAGAGAGTGAACAAGACATTTATTTGATGTTCTGCGCAAGAATATCGGTGAGTGGTATTCTATACGCGCTGCGTAAGAGTGCCTCGAGCGTGCAGCGGAGGCGAACGAGCGGATCAAGTCACGTCACACGTGAGACATGAACGCCATCTGGCAGTTTTTTTAGAAAACAAAGCGCATGACTATGATACGGGTGTGCGTGCCCATCTCAGAGGTGATAAGGTGTAAAACGCACGGCGACGGGTAGGTGCCAGCACCATCTCGACTTAGCAAAGCGTTGGAAACGGTCCCTGTTCTGTGCAAGCATTGCATGATCAGCGCAGCGTGATAAGCGCTATGGTTCTTAAAAGTACTAATAAATGCCTTTTGTAGTAAAAGAAGCATATGCAGAATAAATACGTGTGGTTATGGTGTCACAGACTTGCGAAATAATTGCTTTTTGTTTGACAATTGCACAAGCATGAACGCTCAATCTTGAGCAACATTGGTGAGTGCTGCGGATGGGGTCGGCCATTTCAAGTACCCGGTGCCGTTAAGAGTGGACATATTGACCAATGTACAGACAGACAGACAGACAGACAGACAGACAGACAGACCAAAATTTTTGCATCGAAGGTCCCCAAGAAAGACTATCGTCTTTAAAACAAGAAAATCCCAGAATGCCCACGAAGTCGATGATGACCAAATGGGCAAAGCTCAGAGAGATCATTACCTCCCGTACATTGCCTACTTAATCATGCAAATACGCAGCAACACGTGTGTACAGTACATACAAAGTTGTTTAATAATCACAAGTGCATGTGGTGCTGAGATATTCATATGGGCATCTTTATCAATATCCATGTGGGTATCCACATAAACATGAATATACATATGCATATGAATATTTGTATGGCTATTTATATGGGTCTGGATATCCATAAAGATAAACATAAGGATAGCTATATGTGTACGGATATTCATGGCATGTCACGCTGACGCACAGGGTACATGGCTAGACCCTAAGGAGCTTCACACCTAAAAAGGACGCTTTTGTTTCCGCATAATATCAGTCTTGGCGTTGCGCACTTACCTCCACCTGCCGCAGACGCCTTGAAGTGAGAACCAGGATGCACCATGCATAATCCCATGACAGTCGATTGGTACATTTTTTTTTCACCTCACGCGGTCACCCATCCGCCCTCTTTTGTATGATGCGTCACTTGTATGCACCTGTTTCAATGTCGTGTAACGTTTACAGAAGTAACGCCGTTCCCTCTGTCATTCCTTCGTAAACCTGATACGTTACTGTTACTGTTAATGTTTCACTGAACCTGAATTGAACGGCAGTGTTCCTCCAGTCCTCTCAAAGGAAACTAGTTACTGGAATGCCGTTCGGTACAACAGTGGGAAGAGGATCAATGCATCGACTGAAAAAAAAAGATATGGCTTTGGCTTTTTAGCTGTCTCAGGCGAATGCATGATCGATCATGCGAGTTTTTTACGATGTTATTTTAAGAACCAACGCCTCTTGAAAGGTTAAGGTTAAGGATGTTGTAGGTAGCCGATGCAAGGCAATTATGCAATCGCCTTGCATAATTTGCGGGCGATTGCCCCGCCCGGTTTCCTCTTTGCTAAATGAAGCTGTGTCCTTTGTTTGTTTTTTAAGTAATCTCGAGCAGGCTCTTAAAATAAAAATCGTTCATAGCGCGACGTAAGCCTGCATAAGCGGCCTTTATGCTATTCCACTTGCAGCACTGTGCCGGTACTCTATCTCGCTGAACTATACACCAAACAAAATTGTCACTTATCACCAGTCACATGCGAGGTCTGTAGCAATCAAAAACTTCAAGAGAAGTCACGACACTTGTTTCCTGAAGATCGAGGAACGCCAACGCCTCTTTACTTTCTTTGATTGCTAGGGCAAACGAACACTTCTCAACGCCAGCTGTCGGTCCACCTTAGTTCAGGGAGTAGTGGTGATTCGACGCCACTTGTAAGGAAGGGTTGCTTGGGTCATCCGTACTTCCGAGCTTTATCCCCATGTGACAGCTCTTGATGTCAGCGCATGGATGGTGTCACTGTGACAGTTCCCCATTGGTTGCCAGAACAGCACCACGGACGGCGACATGCTATCTCAAAACACCGTATATTTCACAGAGCCAATGGGAGTGCCAGAATCGTGAACAAGAGGAATGTAGGACGCTGCCCTATGATTCTGCACACAACGGAACAAAAACTCATATGATTTTCGTCATGAGGCACTTCATTATGGTTCATATCCCTCGTGACAGCAAAGCACAGAAGAAAGCTAGGCTATTGGCGAGAGCGAAAGAGCGTAACATGAGAAGGGTTACTGGCTGGATAGGGTGCATCTGACTGGCATTTAAAAAATAGAGGAGGAGCTAGAAGAACCAAGCCTATATTATGATTCATGATATTCTCGAGTGATTCTTTAATTAAGACTAAACCACCAGACTTTACGAGGAAAGATGGAGTGATATCGTTGCAAGGAAAGAAGGAGCAGAAGGGAACGGAAAAGCAGGTATGTTTACTAGTTTAGAAGAACTGGTAGGCTCCCCTACACTGGGAAAAGGCGTGGAGAACTATTGACAGTGGAGAAAGCGACCGAGAAGAGAGCACGCATGAAGTCACACATCACAGACATCACAACATCATAAATCTATTATCACCGGTGCAAGTCTGTGTGTTTCAAGAATTTCAGCACCACCTTTGTTGCCTTCAGACGCAAAGATCTCTGAGGTCAGCATTTCAGAAGGGTTTCTGTCGTCATCGGTCTCTGATGTATGCGAGCTAGAGTGGCTAGTAGAGATGTACTCTGCGCATTGTAGTGAGACTTTCTTGTAAAATATTGAAGGAAATTGCACGCTACTTTGACTTTTTTTATTTTCATCACAAAGGGGCCAGAGAATTGACCATTACTGTAAAGAACGAGGACCCGTGGTCGTGGCTCTGAATGACGACGTTTACTCGATCAGGGCTAGCTCCGCCCTCCTACTTCGTCGTTCTCTTCCTCTCGTTGCCGTAACTACCAAGACTACTCCCCGCTATTCTATTTTCAACAATTACTATCCCTCTACCAGGAACTTGAAGGCTGGATTCCCAATAGTGCTTCCCCTAAATATCGTTGTGGTTTTTTCCTATTATCGCACAACACCCTATTATTCCCGTAGTGTTTTGTTAGGTGTGTAATTGATTTTTTTGTTGTTGGCACCCATAAGATGATTCTCATTAGAACGGGAAGGCTTATCAGTACAAAGTAAAATACAGTCCTCAGGTCACGGGAACAAGCAGGAAGACTGAAACCAAATAATTTACGAACAAGCGAACGTGGCTTTTGCTTGCTGTTCGTAGCTTTTCGCACGACGTCACAGCTATGAAATGCCACCAACTCATGCAAACCTGTATTTTACCCCACCCTCCTTTTTAAAGGTTAAACCTCACGCAAACATAAACCTCGTGAGCATGTTTGTGCACGCTAATGTACGTGACGACGCTTTCGTACTCACAAAGTGACTTGAACTTTTTGTTCAGGTGCATATCGTGGTTTTGGGACGTTAAACCCCACAAATCAATCAATCAATCTTTGTTCAGATCATTGATGCAACAGCGCACAACAGCTCAGCAGTATAACGCAGACCATAGGTGCCAGTGGAAAACAGAGCAACAGATGACATTTCGCTCTCCGGCTACTAAGCCGAAGCCACTGCTGCATCAAATTTGCCTGAGCGTCACTTTCCCTCTATGCTAATGCGCACTTTATCGGCCATGCGGACAGCCTGAGCTATGACCACTGGCAAGTTGATCAGACTGATACACCAGGGTGAAGTAATTTAATTGCTCGTACTCGCGTCTGTCCGTCCATGCCCTGGAATGGTGCCAGCTGTGGCTTCTCCCCTTAAACTTTCTTCGTATTAACATGATTGTCAAGAGAATGTAAAAAAAGAAAGAAAAATAGTAAACAGAAAAGACATGAAACATTCAGTCGAATGACATTATGCTTTCGCCGAACACAATTTGGAATTTACAAAGTGTCCTTCGATTTTGCGCGATTGCCCAGTGTACAAACGTGTATTAGCGGAGGACACTAGCTTCCATGCTGGCAGTCATCAGTTTCAAAACTCTCAGTGAAACTTTCGTATGATCTGCCCTGTCCGAGCAGACAGCCTTCGTAATCGCTACAAGAGATTTGTAGACTTTCTGAAGACTACTGCGCTGAACACCTAACTCCGAGGAAACCCTTTCGTTACGAGCTTATTGCCCCTACGTATCAGCTCTTCCTGTCGCAGTCATCTTCGTAATTTATATTACCCTTCTCCTTTTCTTATGTACAAAGTAGTCGGCTAGAGCTCACGAACTCTTGGCCTTATCCTAATACGTTATCTCTCTCCCTCTTTCTGTGCACTCAAGATGTTACGAAATGCGCCAGCACTCTTTCCTGGCGCATTTGCTGCGCCCTTCTGGATGCGCCAGCATCCAGAGGGACGTAGAGGTCTACTACATCTGCTTTCGGATATACCAACGTCGACAGATTGGCCCTTTCTTTTTTAGATAGAAGGCTTCAACGAGAGTAACCATCTGCAGGCTAGGATCGGAGACAGGCGAGGGGACACGAACGCAAGACACGTCGGGAACTAGACTGAGTCCCTTCAAACGCGAGAGTTGGATCACGTTCGCACGATGTACTGTGGGCCGCAACGAAGAGACAACCGCCACCATGCATATATATATATATATATATATATATACATATATATATATATATATATAGAAATTGGCTTGAGCGGACAAACGTGCGAAAACTTTTATTGCTCCTACGTTTCGGCCGGGGTCCGGCCTTCGTCAGGGAATACATTGCAAATGTCAACGTGCTGCTTATATACATTGGGGGCCCCCAACACGTGTCTATTTAATATCAAATGTCACATATATGACAGTGGCACACAAATCAACATGGGAAAGAGCACGATGTGATAATGACAAGACTATATCACGAAATGATAACATACGGTGAAGTCTGCGCAGCAAAAAAAGGGCGTTTTTCACAGTCACGGAAAGGATCAACATAACAAGGGTGATAATGTACCACGAATGCATTTAACAATATTGCGTTAAAACAACTCGATGAACTAACAAGAAACATAGGTAAACAACCAGCAACAATGCGCTAAAAGAATTAACAAAAAACAGATGTAAAGCAACGAGAACAGCAATATGTGGCGATGGTGATTTAAAAAAAAAAAAACTTTGGTAAAAGTGAGATACATGGCATTCATGAGAACGAAATATAACAGAATTGTATGTAACAGGCTGAAAACTGATGAAAGCTGCAGACATGTGATAGGGAATTTAGCCTTGTCCGTGACATAGTGATCCCGTTGCTGAACGTGCGCCCAGGAACGTGAGCTTTCCTGCGCTTTCGTTAATGCCGAATGACAGTGCTTTAAATTTGTAGATGAGAAATGATTCGCGTGCTTCCCGTTCGTGGTGAGACTTAAAACCAGATTCTAATATGGTTGCTGTTAGGTTATCGAGTGAATGTCCTGTCGCATTCAGGTGCTTAGATAGGGGTAGGTTAGGAAAAGTTGTGACATGCGCCTTGTGGTTATTAAACCGCAGTCTGAATGGTGTCGCTGTGTGGCCTAAGTACTGAAGCTTACAGACTGAGCACTCAAGTAGGTACACACAGTTACTTGTATCGCAATCGTAATCACCATTAATTTTCATTGTGAAATTCGACGCCGAACTGTGGGCTGAAATAGAGGTGGTCATGTGTACGCAAACCTTGCAACGTGGTTTGCCACAAGGGTGGCAACCTGAATAGGCAGGATGAGTTAGTACAGATGAAGTCAGCATATTGTGCAAGTTTCTCGACCGGCGATAGACTACACGTGGCGATTCCGAAAATATGTTTTTGAGACGGTCGCTCTGCATAAGAATGTTGTGGTGCCTTCGTAGAATGTGGTTAACGTTTGGTGCTGATGCGGAATACGTTAATATGAGGTTTGTAGGTGGTCGCTGTTGAGCAGGCTTGTTGGAGTGGAGGAGCACGCTCCTGTCCACTTCATTAGCACGTTTAATGGCATCGTCAATTATCTGAGGCGGGTACTTTTGTCTTCTTAGTGCATCACTGAGCTTGTCACAATTATCCCGGAAGTCAGATTGTGCGGAGCACAACCTTTTAAAACGGAGCGCCTGGCTGTATGGTATGCTTGTCTTGTTGTGTCTTACGTGGCTACTTTCAAAATGAAGGTAGCGGTGTCTATCAGTCGACTTTCTGTAAAGCTTTGTCGTTAGTTTTTCACCTGATATGCATACCGTGACGTCCAGAAAGTTTATGTTTGATGCTGAGTAGGCGAGCGAGAAGGAGATTGATGAATGAAAATTGTTAAAGCTTTCCACAAAAGACAAAAGTTCAGTTTCCCCGTGATGCCATATCAATAAGATATCGTCAATAAAGCGCTTATAGTATAACGGTTTTAGGGCGCACGTGGCAAGAAACCTGTCCTCCAATGTGCCCATGAATATATTGGCGTAATTCGGTCCTATCTTCGTGCCCATCGAGGTGCCACTCGTCTGTACATAGTGAGTTTGATTAAATTCGAAGTTATTTAGTTGCAGAATTAGTTTTAAAAGAGAGGCTAGAGTTGAGCTGTCAATAGGTTTGTCTAGCGAAGATTCGTCATATGCACGTATTACGGACTGAATGCCGTCGTCATGCGGGATATTCGTGTATAGAGAAGCTACGTCTAGAGTGACTAGTAGCGCTTTGTCGGGGACGTCAAGATCAGCAATGTCACTCAAGAAATGGTTAGTGTCTCGAAGATACGAGGGAAAGGAGGCGGGAATTACTCTGATAAGAGCGTCAATGTAGCCGGAAAGAGGTTCAGTAACCGTACCAATAGCCGAAACTATTGGACGACAGGGGTTATTTGGTTTGTGCACCTTCGGTAATAAATAAAACCTTCCTGCAACAGGACTAAGCGGTATTAGTGATTCCATCGTCTTTTTACTGATGCACCCTTTTTGTAAAAGTTCCCCAAGGGCCTCGGCAATAATACGTTTGAAGTCCTCAGTTGGGTCGTGACTGAGCTGCCTATAGTATGCAGTGTCACCTAACTGTCTCAATGCTTCAGTGATATAGTCGGAGGTATTCATTACCACTACTGCACCGCCTTTGTCAGCGGGCTTGATAACAATGTCTGAACGGTTCTGCAATGTCCTAATGGCTTTCCTTTCATTTGAAGTCAAGTTGTGTTTGAAAGAATTTTTCTGGTTATATGCTTCAAGAATATCGTGTTGGACAGCTGAAATGTACATATCAAGGCACTTGTCACGTTGTACCGGTGGTGTCCAATGTTTACTGGATGACACGCTGTTGGATGAGGATCGTTCATGAAAAAATTCACGTAGTCTCATGTTCCGCGCGAAGTCGTCAAGGTCCTTTACGAGCTGAAATTCATTGTACCTGCCAGTTGCCGGACAGAAGTTGAGACCACGAGAAAGAAGAGACATTTCAGGGTTTGTAAGTTTGATGTTCGAAATATTGATAATGTTAGTAAACTGGTTCTCATTATCAATAGCCTGACCGGATATATTTGAAGCGCCGGTGGACGAGAGTGCTGGTAGCGGTGAAGGTAGAACGTTATCGCGAACCATCTTTGCAGATTTCCTTGCTTGGATTTCTAATCGCTTCCTTTGTTCGTAATCTTGAAGCAAAATGCGTTCGTCGGAACTAATTGAATGGGCGCTTCGTAACTGTCGTTCTTGGTTGCTTAAGTTCTTTGCCAATGAGCTGTAGTGTTTGATTACAATGCGGGTAAGGTCCAAAGACGCTTTCCCCAGCGTGTCATCCCAACGTTCTAAATTATGGCTAGACATTTCTGATGTAGCTGGTTTGAAGGAAAGCTGAAGGCCTTTTGGTACTTTTTGGGAAGCCACGTAGGATGACAATGCAAACTCATGCATTTCACATCGAACACGTTTTTCAATAACTTTCCTAATCTTTAGGAAATTACTGGAGTGTACAGTTACACTGGTGGGGGCATTTGCGAGTCAATCACGGGAAGTATTCACCGTTGTAGAGCGATTAGCACTTCTCAAAGAATATGGATGGTAACATGAAGAATCAATTTCAGACCTTTTAGTTGCGTTGCGGGGGTGCCTCTGTGGTTGAGGTGGCAAACTGGCTTCGGTAGAAGGTCTTTGTGGACTCGTTGTGCTGGCGAAAGCCTGGCTAGTGCGTTGATGTGACGGAGGTAGCAAGCGAGTCGAATCCCGCTTGGACGGCTGGGTGGTTGCGTGGTCGCCCCAGGAAGATGGCGACGAATTAAAGAGATGTCGAAAAGACAGGTGCTTGATGTGACTGGCTATTACTGCAACTCCTTCAAAACTAGGGTGAAGGCCGTCGGCTGCAAAGACGCGATTTGACGGAAACCATTCCAAGGCATGGTCGAGGAAATACACTTGTCTAGAGCGTCGACAAAACATACGCAAGCGGCTGTTAAAGTCGCACGCCTCACGGTTGCAGTGTCGGACCAAAGCTTCGTTGTTGCCACCACGGCGGCGGTTTAGGCTCCTAGGAAGGATCAGACTGGCGTATATACGATGAATGTTGGCCCTTTCGCTGAAAACAACATCTAGAAGGTGCTTGTACTTTGAGAAGGTCACACGTCCGCTGCTTTTCACCAAATCATTGGTGCCAATGTGGATGATCAGATGTGTTGTCGTGGGTGGAACCAACTTCAAGAGTTCCGGGACATCGTCTATACACGCACCGGGCTTGCTAATGAAGGCTGGTGTGCCTTCTTGTTGTGGGTCAAAGTGATGAAAAATATACTTCGTTTGTGAGTCGTCTATGACCGCAGTTTTCACGGCAGTCCTTGGTAACTTCACCCAAGTAGTTCTCGACGTTGTCCGTGCGGGATTCATAGTCTTTGGATATCCAGCGAGTGTCTTCTGTGAATCCAGTGATGAATAGAAATTGGCTTGAGCGGACAAACGTGCGAAAACTTTTATTGCTCCTACGTTTCGGCCGGGGTCCGGCCTTCGTCAGGGAATACATTGCAAATGTCAACGTGCTGCTTATATACATTGGGGGCCCCCAACACGTGTCTATTTAATATCAAATGTCACATATATGACAGTGGCACACAAATCAACATGGGAAAGAGCACGATGTGATAATGACAAGACTATATCACGAAATGATAACATACGGTAAAGTCTGCGCAGCAAAAAAAGGGCGTTTTTCACAGTCACGGAAAGGATCAACATAACAAGGGTGATAATGTACCACGAATGCATTTAACAATATTGCGTTAAAACAACTCGATGAACTTTGCATTTTTTAAATCACCATCGCCACATATTGCTGTTCTCGTTGCTTTACATCTGTTTTTTGTTAATTCTTTTAGCGCATTGTTGCTGGTTGTTTACCTATGTTTCTTGTTAGTTCATCGAGTTGTTTTAACGCAATATTGTTAAATGCATTCGTGGTACATTATCACCCTTGTGATGTTGATCCTTTCCGTGACTGTGAAAAACGCCCTTTTTTTGCTGCGCAGACTTCACCGTATGTTATCATTTCGTGATATAGTCTTGTCATTATCACATCGTGCTCTTTCCCATGTTGATTTGTGTGCCACTGTCATATATGTGACATTTGATATTAAATAGACACGTGTTGGGGGCCCCCAATGTATATAAGCAGCACGTTGACATTTGCAATGTATTCCTTGACGAAGGCCGGACCCCGGCCGAAACGTAGGAGCAATAAAAGTTTTCGCACGTTTGTCCGCTCAAGCCAATTTCAATTCATCACTGGATTCACAGAAGACACTCGCTGGATATATATATATATATATATATATATATATATATATATATATATATATATATATATATATATATACATATATATATATATATATATATATATATATATACGTGTATCGTTTCGGACCTGCCGCAGGAGATGAGGCGGCGCGAGAGAGCCGTGACGAATGCGCGCCAATTTTCGGACCTTCGTTTGGCTCAAGGAGAGGAAGAAGACTCGTGTCGTCTGACACTGCGAGAGGCTGCTGTGCCTCGTGATGACCTCGGCTATTATTGACGACCGAAGCCCAAGAAAGAAGCCTCTAGCACGTTTTCCTTCGCCTTCCGACACCCTTACTTTGGTGCACCAAAACACTCACTAACACACGCACGCACATGATGGACCCATTGTTCTGACCAGGGATTAGTTTGAACACGGTGTACGTCATAGATTGCGCTTGACAGGCTTTATTGCCTTGAAGTAGGGGTGGATAACACCATGCAGGACCTCTTAAACGTTGATAACGACCACATGACACACACGGCAGTACCTTTACGTTGTGAGCAGCGATGCGGTCAAGAATTACGGCGTTGTCGTAAGCTTGAGGCGAGCTAAGCGTAGATGATTGAGCTATGCCATGGCCATTTGCAGTCTATTGGGACAAAAAGGAACAAATGTATAAGGAAACTTTTTTTTATCTTTGGGCTGATGAAGTCACGATGCTGACGTGCGAGCCCCGCCCTGATTCCATCATTTCCCGCTCCACCTTGTTTCGCGCTCTGTGCGGATGCATATTTAGGCCAGAATACTTTGCGTGGCGTGCTATAATTTAGTAACACAGCACAGCATAACACAGCAGAATAACAAGGACAAAAGAAAGGAAGTAAAAGGGCACAGAAGCCTGCTCCACGTACCTCCTTTCTTTTGTCCTGGCTATTCTGCGCTATTAATTAAGCCACAGCGCAACTTTACGAAGCCGCCAAGCTTGCCACACGTACCGTACTTTGTCACGTTTCATCAACTGAGATGTAACCGTGAGGGTGCAAACTCGATTGCGAATTCGGTAGCCTTATTTGCTCTAAAAGAGTGGATAAAAAAAGCGGAGATCGAGAGTGCTTAGTAGTTGTCTTCCCCCCTTCTCTTTTTTCTCCTAGGTTACACGAGACGACAAAGTACAATTGACAGGCAACAACTACGTGGAAGCTGTCGAGCTTATTTCTGTTTTGCACAAGCAAACCTTGGATGTTTATGAATTATTTACCTCCTCCAAAATTATATATTTTGTTTCGTAGAGCTATTAAGGGCGAATGCTCCACTTTAAAATGGCTTTTTTGTTTGTGTTTTTATTTGGTTTCTTTCAGTTTCTGATTGTCCTTAAAGCAGATGACGTCGAACCAAGTCAGAAAGAACGCACATCGCTCAGAACATCGGTGAAAATAATTTACGGCTACCTAACGCTTACATGATAAATGCTGTCTTATGAATAAGTGGCGTGTTATCTCTCCGCCCCACCCCCTCATGTATGACAGCAGGTATTAAATCAAAACAAAACAAAACAAATGCCGCTATGTTCACGAAGTGAATGATGGTGCGTTGGTGAAGCAGTGGGATCGTTTGGTGTTACTCGGTGTTACTGTAAATCATCCGTGACATTGACGCCTCAAGCATGTAGAGGAGTGCCCAGTGGTGTACAGTTATATACATTGTTTATTGGTCATAACTTGTATGTTCTCTTTAGTTGTTGATTTCGTTTTCAACTCAATAATACTGCTTTGTGGTTTCAAATCTAGCCTCAAGTTGGCAAAGACGAGGTCTGTACCCGTTACCCCGGTGGCTGTTAGTACTCTCCAATCATACAAAATGTATTGTAGAGCTTATAGAGACATCACCTACTGCACGAACCAGTTGTTGTGCGTGATCATCATCATCATCTTCATCGTCATCAGCGTCATCGTAATTGTCATGGTACTTAGCGGGTACGTTGTATGTGCCACTCCGAGATGGCAAACAGAGAATGTTTGATCTGGAACGCGCTTGTTCTTGTTCAGCGTGATCGTTATCGTCATCGAGGGACGAGGGCGTACATGGCTCGATAATAAGGAACTTCGCGCCTAAATAAGGAATTCTGATGGAATGCAGATTAGGCTTACCGACTGTGTGCCAATAGATAAAGACCCTTTATATGAAGCCGAGCTTTCTCAGTCAGCGTACACTTTCTTCAAAACCCCCGTAATTAAAAAATAGCCGCAGGAAATCGTGCCCCTTTCGAAATACGGAGGTGAACTTTCTCCGTAACGAAACTATTATAGAGTGGGCAATGTCTTAAAAAGTTGATGCTGTCACGTTGCTTGTCACACTTTCGTTGATTTGAGGTAGTCGCACTGAAGCTTACCGGAAGAAGAAGACAAAAAGAAGGACACGAGTGGAACAAGGGATGGAGGGCTAAAGAGATGGAGTGCAAGCAGGAGGAGAGGCAGCTTGCGTATGCGAGCACAATGACTCCGGCAGCCTTTTATTCTTGTCATGTCCTCCATTTCAGCGGGAGTCACGGATACTGGACGTACGACTGTGACACGAGGTGAACGAGAGGAGGAAGAGGCGGACGGAGAAACGCGACACTCGGGGATGGAGTGCCGCGCGAGCACCGCTGCTGCGCTTACGGAGGCGTGCTGGTTCGCCTTGCCCTCGGCGATATGAAGCAAGAAGAAGCCCGCCTTGGACGCTGTCTCTCCGCGGTGAGAACGGCTGCATCTGAGTCCTTGGCGGTTCCCCGCCATGCCCGGGCACCACCCTGTACTCAACAGGCTCCTTGTCATCGCAACCGTGTGCTCAGATTTGGGTGCACGTTAAAGAACCCCAGGTGGTCTAAATTTCCGGAGCCCTCCACTACGGCGTCTCTCATAATCATATAGTGGTTTTGGGACGTTAAACCCCACATATCAATCAATCAATCCTTGTCATCGCAAGCTCGCCGCTTGTCCGTGCTCGCGACGTGCTGTCATTCTCTATCAAAGCAAACCCCGAGAAAGAAGTTAAGGCCAACAACAAGGCCCAACACAAAAAACTACCTAGAATAAGAAAAAGAAGAAAGGGATATTCAAGTAGATGAAGAAAATAATATCACACGTGATGGAAACTCGAGGAAAGTGGGACAAAGTGCAAGCAGTGCCACGAGGCGCGCGTGTGGTGCTTGTGTGTGCTTTTTGAACGACCCGAGGCTTCGGCAGGAAGGGGACGCCTTCTTTAGGATGGCCCGGAGTTGCCGGGAACAAGCCTGCTACAGATGAAGGGAGCCACGGCGGGAACGAAACGCTGTCTTTTGCGAGAGCAGCTTTCAAGCAAGAAAAACTGTAGAGATGTGAGTAGAAGAAGCAGGGGTTTTGCGCGAGAAAGACGTGGGTACTACAAGCACATATATTGCGACAGAGGCGAGATGTAGGTTTAATTATCTCTAACAGTGAATCAGCAGCCAAAAAATATCGCTGAGCAGCCTCCCGCGCAAGCTCTTTGCCCACAGTGGTCGTCGTCTTCTTCAGAAGCCCTAGGCTGGTTTATCGAACTTATGCAAGATTACTTCCATCAATCGGTGGTTTGACGAAGCTACCGATTTAGAACCATGTTTGGGGATAGTGCGCGAATCGAATAGCTGTCACTGCAACAACTTCTTGCTTGTATCTTTTGATAGTGGGCAATCGAGGCATAAAAATGTCAGACGAGTGTCTATGGGCCTGTACACGTCACTGGCGTTTCCCAGTTATAGGTTGACAATTATTGCGTGTAAAGAACTGCCTCACATTGAGAAGTACAACTTTGTCACCTGTGTGCTAGGTTATAAATGTTATCTGTTTTTTGAACTGTAACGAATAAAGCGTTGCTGGCGATCTCAATATCACTTGTGTATAGTGTAAAACGTTTAGCAGGATGCTTTAGAGTGCGAGAAGGCAAAGTACCGTGATGACGGTGAGAAAGTGCTCTGGACCACTATCAAATCGTGCTTCATAGGGACAGCCTACGTCGTACTGTTGTATTGGCTAAACTTTAAATAAAAGTTGCCCCTCTTTATTTATTAAACAAGAAATATTTTCCCGTTAGTCAGCGACGTCTGTCATATTTAGAGTCACCACATGGTTAAAATGTAAAAATGTACCGCTTCTCACGCTTAGACTGAAAAATAAACACGATAACGTGTTATACTTGGGGACAATTTTCTGTGGCAATTAGGGGAAGGCTACGGAGGCAAAATGGGCATGTGCCACCACTTTAGAATATAGTGCTACGAATTCGTCCGTGTGTTCTGCGTGAAAGTAATAAAAAAATGGCAGCATATCCACGGAGTGAATCATGGATAGTGGGGTGAAGCATCCGTCCGTCCATTCGTTCTTGCTTCCGTCCATTCATGCGTGCGTCTGTGTGGCCACCCATGCGTCCATCCATCCGTGCAGCCATCCATGCGTCCGTTCATGCATCTGTCTGTGTGTCCGTTCGTCCACCTATACAACACTCCACCCTCTCGCATCTTTTCATCATATACTACGCATATAGAAGCACCGCCATCCAGCGGACATTCCAAGGACTGAACGAGAGGAGGCACACGCACACCTTCTTACGGCTTGCACTTCGTGTCTACTTCCCACCTTTAACCACCTCGAGTTCATGGTATATACTAGTTCACTGTATTCATGGCACTGTGGCCCAACGCTCGCTAAACCTTTCTAAAACCTAAGAGGTTACGCCCAGCGTATATAACGTAGCAACCTTTTTAGATGCGGAGCATCTTATACTCGCGCCTTGTAGTGCGCCGTCAGCACCGCTTCTCGAACATTCGACAGCTGACGCGCGCGCATGCGCCGTCGCGCCGTCGCCCACTCTTCCACCATCTGTGCATCCCTTCCTCCTCTACACACCGCGCGCGCTTCACTCCTCCACCATCTGTGCACCCTTCCTCCTCTACACACCGCGTTCGACATCTACAATTCTCCTGATTCTCCAGTGGACGCGCATGTGGCGTCGCGCTTCGAGAACATTCAACAGCTGACAGTGCATGCACCGTCGTGCTGTATATATACTCAAGGTCGGCGCTTGCTCGCTCAGTTGCCGCTCGTCGGTTGGTTTGTACGGCGCGTCGACGTCCAAGGTCGCGGTGAAATGAATTCCAACGAATCCACAAACACAATGATCGACGTCCCTTCGACCAGCGCCGCCCTTTCGCATACGTGTGTACGTGTTCACTCATTTAACACCCCCTCCTACAACCACGTTAACCAATTTAGCCATCGACCCAAGTAAGTCGCAATTTAACACCCCATTTCACAACCACGTTAACCAATTTAGCCATCGACCCAAGTAAGTCGCACTTTAACACCCCGTTAACCAATTATATGGTCCGCATCTTCCTCAGTGTTCCCCCGAGGGAAGCTGCGGGCAATTTTTCTTGTCTTCTGTGTGTTGTTGAAGAATAAAAAATTCGCAGCGTGCGCGTTAACTAAAAGCCGAATTCTCCTGTCTCTCATTCCCCTAAGCAGCCAATGGCATGTACATTGAGCACTATCTTTTATTGTTCAACAACACACAGAAGAAATCTTTCACCGCCACCTCCTTGGAGGTCACAATGTTACACTTGTTGCACACTACTACAACGGCTGCGAGGGACGAACGGGTGCCGTTATAAGGAGCTTTGGCGTTCCAGTCTTCAACGCGGTTAGCGTTCCGGCGGCGTTGCTGCAGGGTGTCCACTCGCGACTTAGCCAGCCAGTTTTTTTTAGGCCTGATCCCATCGTCGTCGGCCCTTGCCGGGACCAGCGAGGATGGCGTCAAGGCCTGCGGCGCTCCCCCTCAAGGAGCACTGCTTCAATTCACCGTCCCGGAGGGGACGGCATGCGTCGACGAGATCATCGATGGCCTCGAAGACGTCATGGGGAGTGAAGAGGTGCTGTTCCTGTAACACCTCGGAGCTTCGAAGTTCCTAGTTGCGGCTCGGTCGGCTGCACAAGCAACCAAGTTGATGGTAAACCAAGGATTCAAGTTACAAGGTCACAAGGTACAAGTTGAAGCAGTCGGGGCGCCAAGCGTACAAGTCAGTAAGTACCGCCTCCCGCCGTACGTGTCAGATGACGCAGTTATTTCAATTCTTCAGCCATACGGAAAAGTGAAGGGTATCACATTTGTTAATTTGCAAAGGCATCATTCAACGTACACTGCTACCCGCATCGTCCGAATCGAGATGGCCAAGCCCGCCCCTAACTTCCTATCAATTCACGGTCACCGCGGGATGCTGGAGTATCGTGGTATGCGCAGAGTATGCGAACGCTGCAGTAGAGAAGGTCATGCAGCGGCTACTTGCACAACACCCTTCTGTCAACGATGTGGCACCTTCGGTCATACATCTGAGGATTGTGTGTCCAAGTGTAAGCGCTGTAATGGGGACCACGCGACGAAAGATTGCTTCCGTCCCAAGTCATACGCAGACGCAGCGCAGAGCACCTCACAGTCACTGAAATAATTTCCGGAACTTGGAGAGAGTGCTTCAAAGAGAACAACCCAAATTGGAACCTCCAGGCACATGGAGGTTTTTCAACGCAAAACCAAGCCACGGCCACAAAAAATTCCAGATTATTGGGATGAAGACAGCGCAACCGACACAGAATTTTATGACGCCAAGACAGAAGACGCCAGTGGCGTTGATGCCGCGTCGTCATGCACAACGAGTGACAACGACGTTTCTGCGCTGACTGGGGACACCGCATCGTTGTCATCTCCCACAACGTCGTCACAGGATCCCAGCAACGCTGTGGAGACGCCGAGTGCGTCTGCTACGTCTTCATCAGAGGAACTCAAGGCCACAGAAAACGAACAATCCTCGAACGTATCACCGCTGGAGGAAGCGTCCCAAGCATCTCGGAGCGCTGGCCAACCGGGAAAATCGCTCCGACCTTCTGAGGCAACAAGTGCAAGTGACGAGCTCCATGAACGGCCACCCGTGGGCCTGGAAGGTAGCGTGAAGACGATGCCCACGAAAGAAGTAAAGACCAGGTCTGCAAGGAAACCTAACACGCCTCGCACACACACTGTACAGGCCCAAGAAGAAGCGTCCGAAAAGACATCCAGACATCGTAGGAGCCGGTCACCATCACGAAAATTATGGAGTGACAGATTTTCGCAAGCCTCACGATCGGTATCTTTGTCTCCTGAAAATGCGTGTTCTCCCGACAAGTTGTCCAGAGCGACAAACTTTCAGCGCCTCACCAAGCCTGGTAGTTCAAGCAGTGGACGTAATGTCACCACCTCCGGAACATCCAAAAAGCCCCGAGTGGATTCGCCAAACCGAGATCCATCACCTGATGCGGGTGAGGAGTCAATGTTTTTTTAATTTGTGCTGCTCACATCCATTCTTTCCGCTTCCTGTTGTCTTTACTGTTGCAATGCTTGCTTCCCAGCCATACAACCACTATGCATTTGTTGTTTCTGGTGCATGCAAACTGTTTAGTATTCCATTAGTTACTGTCATTCACGATGGAACCTTCATGTGCCATTTTGTGAGCTCTATGCTGTGGTGACTATGCCCTGTTATAGTAATTGCATCATGTGAGTTACGTTGCATGTTGCGTGTACCATTTCTGTAGTTATTGGTGTTGCTTACTGGGTCCGTTCTATCTGTACGCGTGAGTAAATCTCAGCGCCAGTACTTCGATTATCATAACGTTGGCTTCATCCACTGCCTCTTGACACAGGAGAGGTCGTGCCGTCCCCTTATGCATCGCTGTTAAAAAAAAAGAGGAAAAAATCGATTGTTTCGTTTCCCCTTAAATTTATTTTATATAGATAGGCTATCTTTTATGACTTTCAATGTTCGTGGTTTCAAATATCTTGTAAAACAACAGGAGATAATGGATTCTGCAAGAGGCCAACTTTCGAACGCGGCACGACATCATGACTTTCCATACTAGATTTTCGGTTGAAGCTTTCTTCTCCTTAACGCAGACGTAGTCCCGTGGCACCGGTATCGTGTTCCTCAATCCGAGGTTCAGGCGGGGTGCGAATTGCCTCTTCGATGCAGGAGGCCGTGTTATGGCGGTGGACATGTGGATAAACGACCGGAAAATCCGATTCACCAACTTTTACGCGCCCGTGGGTAGATCTCTTGCCAGTGACTTTTTTAGAGGTGCCTGGTCATTCCTGCTAAATTCAGCACCGTGCGTGTTAGGTTTTTTCAACTGTGTTTTTGATTCAATTCGAGATGACCGAGGCCCTAGTCAAGGACAAAGCACATACCTTTCGAAAGAGTTGCAGAAAATATGTAGAGAGTTGAAACTGGTCAATGCATGGGCAACGCTTCACGGGAACACCTTTGGAGCCACGCGCGTTCAGGGTACATCTTAGAGCAGAATTGACAGAATCTATATCTCTAGCGAGCTCGTTGAAAATTTAGAGACATGCGATGTCATTTCTTTAGCACCTGGGCAACGCGAGCTCAGAGACCACATGCCAGTGCTGTTCACCTTGAAGGCCCAGCTGGGAAGGCATTGCTCCAAGTTGTGGCGAATGGATTCATCAATTTTAAATAATAAAGTTTCGGTATATAAAATGCGCATGAATATCTATGCGTCTTTGAAAGACACGCTGCAAATTACGCCGACAGCATGGGATCTCTTGAAAGCCAGACGACGTGTGATTACGCAGGAGGCCGGGAAAATGCGCCATGCACGTCTAACATGACAAATGAATGAAACATTGAGGCGTATTCAAATAGTTGAACGCGCAGGTAATCTGACCGGCGCAATTCAAGAGTACATTGGGGCCAAAAAGGCTAAATACGACCTCTTGTTGAGGGGAAGGTCCGGGGCTTTTAAATGCGCAGAGCAACTGCACCTGCCTATGGATGAACTAGGTAACTTGGCATACGCACAGTGAGTAGGTGTAAAGAAACACCAGCCCAGTATTATCGGTGCAGCACAGACAGAGTATGGGAGCATCGTCACACATATCAAATCAGTCGAGGAGGTCTTTAGGGCTCATTTTGAAAGGCTCCGCTCTGCAGATCATCGCTCCAAAGACAGCAACCAGCATAAATAAATCGCAGAATTTTGCAAAGGCTTGCCCACGCTGTGTTCTGAGGCGTCTAATATGCTCTGCGCTGAGGCGACGAAACATGATGTTCGGCAAGCCTTGAGAAAAATGTATACTACCACGGCTCCAGGCCGAGACGGAATGCTGACGGGATTTTATATAACTTTCTTCCACGTCCTAGGCGACGCACTTACTGACATGGTTAACGGGTTCATTGTTAATGGGCAAAAGCCGAGGTCTTTCAGTGAGGGCCGTGTAGTCTTGCTGCCAAAGGAAGGCATGGATCCTGACGATCCACGGTCACGGAGGCCAATTACCCTCCTTAACACGGACTACAAACTTCTAGCTACGATCTTTGGCTTGAGGCTAGAACCTTTTCTGCCCGATATATGGTCACCCACGCAAACGTGTGAAGTGCCGGGTAAGTCAATTTTTCAAACACTTACTCTGATAAGAGATTTGTTCTACTATGCCAAAGCCAAAAACGTTATCGGTGTTTTCGTGTCACTGAATCAAGCTAAAGCCTTTGACAGGGTTGAACCTTACTACCTATACTTCGTACTTAGAATGTTTGGTTTGCCTGAGCAGTACGTTCGCTGTATAAAGCTTCTATACACCAACATGACCAGCCGACTTCTCATCAACGCCGTGGAGACCGCAAGTTTTCCAGTAACAAGAGGTGTTCGCCAGGGATGCCCAATCGTACCGGTGCTCTTTGTTCTTTCCATAGATCCTCTCGTTAGGAAGGTGGCAAAGTGCCCTAATATTCAGGGCTTTCCTATGACAGGTCTGGAGTCAGTTAGCATCACCGCTTATGCGGATGACATCTCTGTGTTCGTGTGAAACCAAGCCAGTTACCGCGCTTTCTTGGAGCTGTTCGAAGAGTATGCCAGTTTATCGGGTGCTTTCCTGAATGCGGAGAAAAGCAAAGCCTTTCGTTTCGGTAGCTTCCACGGCTCTTTGCCGGGTGGTATTCAATACGTGGGTGCCCTAAAAGTCCTCGGGGTATACTTTCAAGACGGTGAGGTGGTCAAAGGAAATTGGGAGAACGCCGTGCATCGAGCCACACAGGTCTTCGCGTATTCCACTGACTTCATTTTGTCACTTGACGCCAAAGTGACGGTGGTGAAAACCAAAGCATATATATGCTTCTTATATCGGGCACATTGCACTAATACCCAAACTTTTTGCGAGCCGCCTTGCGTCATTGGTTGGAGCCTTCCTATGAGACGGGAAGACACCACAAGTTCAACAAAAGTTCCTGAAGCTCCCAAAAAGTTGTGGAGGACTCAGTCTGCCAGATGTTGCGACATTCACAAAGGCATCATCATCATCATCATCATCATCATCATCAGCCTGACTACGTCCGCTGCAAGACAAAGGCCTCTCCCATGTTCCGCCAGTTAACCCGGTCCTGTGCTTGCTGCTGCCAATTTATACCCGCAAACTTCTTAATCTCATCTGCCCACCTAACCTTCTGTCTCCCCCTGACCTGCTTCTCTTCTCTGGGAATCCAGTTAGTTACCCTTAATGACCAGCGGTTATCCTGTCTACGCGCTACATGCCCGGCCCATGTCCATTTCCTCTTCTTTATTTCAACTATGATATTTTTAACCTCCGTTTGTCCCCTAATCCACTTTGCTCTCTTCTTGTCTCTTAAGGTTACACCTACCATTTTTCTTTCCATTACTCGCTGCGACGTCCTCAATTTAAGCTGAACCCTCTTTGTAAGTCTCCAGGTGTCTGCTCCGTAGCTAAGTACCGGCAAGATACAGCTGTTATATACCTTTCTCTTCAGGGATAGTGGCAATCTACCTGTCATAATTTGGCAGTGCTTGCCGAATGTGCTCCACCCCATTCTTATTCTTCTAGTTACTTTAATCTCGTGGTTAGGCTCTGCGGTTATTACCTGCCCTAAGTAGACATAGTCTTTTACAACTTCAAGTGCACTATTACCTATCTCGAAGCGCGGCTCCTTTCCGAGGTTGTTGTACATTACTTTCGTTTTCTGCAGATTAATTTTAAGACCAACCTTTCTGCTCTCCTTGTCTAACTCCGTAATCATTAGTTGCGATTCGTCCCCTGAGTTACTCAGCAATGCAATGTCATCGGCGAAGCGCAGGTTACTAAGGTATTCTCCATTAACTCTTATCCCTAACTATTACCATTGTAGGCTCATGAAAACCTCCTGTAAGCACGCGGTAAATAGCATTGGGGAGATTGTGCCCCCTGCCTTACACCCTTCTTGATTGGTATTCTGTTGCTTTCTTTATGAAGCACTATGGTAGCAGTTGATCTCCTGTAGATTTCTTCCAGAATGTTTATATATACATTCTGCGGCAATGGCGTAGTGGTTAGAGCATCCGCCTCGCATGCAAGAGGTCCGTGGTTCAAATCCCCGTGCCGCGCAGCTCCCAACCAGATTAAAAAAAATCCGCGTGTTGATGGAACTGCATGAAGAGGCCTGGGGTGCGGCCTCACCGGTAACTACCGCCGGGAACGCACTCCCTCACTAGAGAAGGATTGGCCCCCCTGGTGCAGTATCTGGCCACTACCTCCCACATGCATACATAAATAACTTCACAAAGGCACTTGCAGCAAAAACAGTTCACAAATTGTTTCAGGACAATGACCAACCTGGCCGTAGCTTATTGCTATATTGGACCGGAACTCTTGGAGCCGCATTCACTTTGTAAAGGTACCGGGGACCTCAAGCAGAACCCACATGCATTTTATAAGGCAGCAGAGGGCCTCAAGCGTTCGGTTGACGCCGACGCCACCGAATAATACTTTGCAAAGCTCACACCCGCACGCATTAGCGAAATGTTAATCAGTCGCTCGATTACTGACGAGGAAAAAGAGATATGGAGGCCCAGCAAGTGGAAGAAATGGCGGAACAACCACGTACCAGAAAGAGAGAATTTGATTGGCTGCGGCGATGGGACGCGTTGCCCACTCGTCAGAGACTGTTAAAGTGGGGCGTCGTTCCCAATGACCACTGCCCCAACTGCGGGAAAAAAGAAACGATTTGCCACACGATGTTTGAATGTGTAGCGGCCAAAGACGTGTGGCACGTCGTGCGTCGTCAATTCGGAGTGTCAGTTCCTTTGAGCGAACAGCGCAGAAGGGGCTTATTTGAACAACTCTTACTGTACGTCACAATGTTCATCTTGTGGCGTCGCCGCTGTATGGCCGAAGCACGGCGACGACCCCAACGAGCTGCATACCCTGCGTTACAGAAGATTAGAATGATCATGGTTCGGTACCTTACCGAACAGATGGAAACTCAGGGTGAAGAAGCATTTATTGGAAGGTGGCATACGCGTTTTTTTGGAGTTCGGAACGGGAATATTGAACTTCCTTTACTGCCGTTTTAACTCGGGGGAAAAATTGCTTCTTGTCGCACGTAATATGTGAGTCTGTTCCAATTTACTGCTTTTTTGTGTTTCTTTTCTCTTTGTTTTCTTGAGTGATTCGTGATCTATGAGAATATTGTAAGTGCTGTGTGTTACATCCTGTCTATGTTCTCTTGTTTGTACACGTGCACCTCACCGTAACGTGCACGTGCACCTCACCGTGTTTGTACACGTGCACCTACGTGCACCTCACCGTAAAAATGGCGTCTTCGTCTTTAGGTGGACGAGCATCGCCTCCCGGCTGTTCCGGCGACTCGCCGAGGGAGCTTGTCTCGCATTTCTCTCACACATGGCTGTGTAAGCAGGCGTATTGAATTGTGTGCAGTGGGATTACATGAACGCGACCGTCATTCGAAATGCGAGCCGATCCAGACTACTTCGCGGAGAAGTACAAGAGCAGTAGCTTCGCCCACGTAGCCTTCCCTTCATTTCCACAGAAATTTGTCGCCGAGTATAGTTGCTCATAGAAGTATTACTAGCAATAGGATGGTATTTCCTTGAATAGCCTGCTGACGTGCACTCTCGTGAACAACACGTTAAGCAAAAAAAAAAAACCTTCACATCATCGTCTTAGGGCATTATAGGCATCCGGCAATCTCCACCCGTCGCAGCAAGGCAGCTTTGTGTTGATGATTGAACGTTTGTGAAACGACCTGAGCGCGTAACTAACGGTAGATTTTCCACGGCCGAATGTAGCAAATTAATCGGAGCAGTCTTTTTTGCAGTCTCACACAAAAATTGACCTCCCCCCCCCCAAGCATCTGTTAACATTCCATATTAGACAAGGGTGGATACAGATTTTCTACGAAGGGAGATCAGCTTCGGAGAGAACCTGATGTGGGTTCTTCTTGGGTATATAAACTAACAACATTAATAAGCTGGGGGGGGGGGGGGTCTGGCAGACTGGGCCGCCACTCTGAATTACGCAGTGATTGCACATGAAATGCTGAAAAAATGCGCTCAGTGAAGCAAAACGTCCACAAAGCATTCCACCAACTCCACATTCGAAAACAAATCACGAACAACATGCTCCAGCACGACCGTCCACTCACTTAGAAGGACAATGCACACGAGCTATTTGTGTAACATGTCATTGTTATCCCAGAGTAGTAAACCAGGTAGTTTTGTCAACAGCAGCGCATGCATGCAGAAGAAGCCATGATGCAGATTTGAAGCTCGCACACGAAGCCGGTTTGTATGTGCTTGCAAACACGTGACGAGATAACTGTCTCAATCTGGTGTGACACAAAAATTCTTATCGGATGAGTGCCGATGCAGTCACGCACCGCATCCAATAAAAGCGGCAAAAGTGAACACGGCCTTAGTGGTAAGCATGCAGCAAGAGAAACAGAACGATCTGCCACTTCTCATCGGCCGCGATGGAATCTGATAAGATGGATGCTGTAGTTTCCTGGAAACCTTTTGCAACATCTTAGTTTGCTCAATCTAAGCAACATGGCGCACGAACAAAACGCACGGCGCAGTCACAGCAAAAGCTAGAAAAGCGACCTTTCAGAGCCTTTTCAAACACTCATTGGGTGACTGCTGCAAGCACACTTGCCTAATCCCCACTAGGGCATTATAATAAACTTTTGAGTAGTAGGCCGGCATTCGCCATGGTTTTTTTTACGTCATTCTTCTGAGAAGCATGATATCCTCTAAACAACTGCCAGGATTTTCATGCCGATTGTTCATGCAGTGTCTGAATACGATGAGGAATTATGCCTGAAGTGGGTGTGCGCCACAGTTAGTAGCTGAACAAAACCAAGCTTTTGTTTTGACTGGAATATTGCACAACCCCACTCGTTACGCTATTCGCGTTGTACGATGACAACTTGTTCTTTCGCTGTTTTAAAATGCTTTATAAGTCGTGTTAATGCGATTGCTTTCTCGATATTAAGCCTGACTAAGGTAAGTTTTCCAACCAGTTCCAAGCACCGGCATGGCTCACTTAATAAAGAAAAAAAAAGTGCGCAGTGTTGTCGAGACTTTTGACCCCAATCCGGAGTGGCTTCCCGTTCTTGACGCTTGTGTGTGTTTGCCTGACTTCTGATGAAGTATGTTCTGTGTCCTTTACTGGTGATAATGTCATTCATTAAAGAAAAAAAAAAAACCGGCATGGCTCACTGGTAGAATACTGGGCTGACACCCAGTGGGCCCGGGATCAAGCCACGCTGTGTCATTAGTACTACGTTTTTTTTTTCTAACTTCGCGTGATGTGGTAACGGACACCGGCGGTGGCAACGGTGGCGGTGGTGGACAACTACGGCGCTGAACGAGACCCGAGTTGTGATATCATAACAGCTTTCGCTGTAATCTGATGGCATTGCCATTCCTATCAGCCGCCAGACGTCGATACGCACGCTTCGTGCCTGCACATGCGAAGCGCCCTGCTTCAACACCTGCACAGGCTTGACAAAAAGCTGCATCGCATATAAAAGGCAGGAAGATCCACCAAAATTGTAGCATCTGGCTTGCTACCCGCAAACCACCAGCGTGTTAACAGTGCAAATTAGAAGAAAGTCTCACCACGTTCCAACTCTCCTACCATATCAGTCTACCAAGAACACTTTTGCTTTCCAGTTCTTTTGGTATTACTCCCGAACTTCGTATTTCCAATGAATATACGGGCGCCATAGTCATATTCTAATAAAAAAATGTTAACTCCACCAATAACCATCGCTGCCCTCCCGACTAGGAGTTTGCACCAATGCAGTGTATTTAGGAAAAGTGGTCAACAACTTAGAGTACACGGTGCTCTAGTGGGGGAGAGCTGAAAGCCGCCTAGTGGAACTCGCACTTCGTGAGGCAATATACTTTGTGCTAAGAAAAATTCATTGTCATAGACGTCAATAAAATTTCACCAGAACATTTTCTTCTCTGACATGCAATAACGATGATGACAAAACATACTTCAATTACATGAACATGGATATGAGATGACTTGGATAGAACATGGCGTTAATCGATTTCACTAGAGAGATACGCAATTTAACAGAAGTTTTAGACAGTTGACCTTTTCATATAGACACATGTTTGTGTCTCTGGTTGTAGATCAGGCACTTGAACTTCCTAGTAAAGGTCAACAGAGATTCTGACATACCTTATCAACCAAAGGTGTTGTTTGAAAGGGTAAAAATAAAACTTTATCGACCAATATGCGTGTTTTTAATTAGTTTAGAAAAATAACAGTACTAACGCTTCGGGTGGAAGTTAGCTAGCTCGACCAGTGTTCACAGCCTAAGTGAAGGCACACCGTGGTTCTGGGGGCTCACTGACTTTCGGTTCTGCCATGTCTAAAAGGAAAACAATCAAGCACTGGCCCCCCATTTACAAAGACTGACAAGAAGCGCTGAAAACACTAACGACAATCTGACGTTTTTCTTTCATGCGGCTGCCTGGCAGGTCGAGCTTGGTTGCAAGAAAAACCTTTCCGTTCCCTACTGAACCCCTTTTCTCTCTCTTCTCCCGACATGTGCCGTCAGGCGTACGCCAAACAGAAGCTCGGTGCCAAACTTCCACATCCGAGTATCAGAGAACTTTGGCTCTAGCCCGCCATGCCGTTGCACTCAAGTGGTGGCCCATCGGCATTTGTGGACTGCACCGAACAACAAGCAACTGGCTGAAGAAACTTCGACAAGGGAAAAACGTCGCATCGAGCTCAGGCAGCCAAGCGACAAGTCCCCGGAAGGCCAATACGTACGCCATCCCCGCATTACATTTTTTGCTCTCCGTCTTTTCTCTCTCTCCCCCCCCCCCTTTTTTTTTTGTTCCCGCTCGTCGAAAAAGGGCAAGCTGCTCTCGCTCTCGGTGTCTTGCCAGCCTTCGCGTCATTACTTTTCTTGGTACGGCTTGCGTTCCGATTACCCGTTTCTGTTAATTTCTCGTCTGTAACGATAATAAAACCAGCGTACTAATAAATTCGCTCAATTTGTGTTGTTTTGCGTGGTTCCTTTTGCGATGTTGGAGTTCTCGCGCCGCTCAGCCTTATGATTTCGGGCGTGGTCGCAGCGGGAATTGTTCTTTGTGGGGAAAAGCGAGGATCCACGCCCATTTTCGTGAAAGTTTGATGCGCTGCGTGAGACAATGTTTGGGTGGCGGAAGAAATATTTACTGCTTTCGGGAGCTCTTTTACTAGCCCCCCAGATTGACAAAAGAACAGAGTCAGATGAAAGAAACGGCGGGAAGGTTAGCTAGAGAGACTGAGAGGATCCCGAAGGCAATAGCCGAAACGAATTGAAAAGGAAAGCCTAAATCTCCTTTTTCTTTTCGGTCGATGTAGTTAACTTCCCACGCACACTTCGCAAGATTTCTGCTTTTTGCAATGCACCTGAATTCACCCCCACTCCGCCACCCTGTGACAAAGCGGCAGTGTCACGTGATAGCGTCTGCATGTGGCGTCGTACTGACGTCACCGTTTTTAACTATCGGTAACGTCTTGACGAGGTTATCATAGTTTTGCACCCTTGACGTGGACGTCGACACCGTGGGACAATGGTCGACGGTGACGGCCAATTTAAATGTTTGATGGGCATCTAAGCCTTTATCTTAACAACTACCTGGTAATAAAGAAAACGAACAGACAATGATACAGTAGAGAGTATAGGGATTGTTATTAGAAGTAAAAATAATGTGAATATGAGGAAAGAAACGTCGACTGAAAGATAACTTGCCGTGGAAAGGGGCCTAAACTGCGGCTTTCGAATAATGCCACTCGAACACGTTATTCTAAGGTCGCCGGTTCCGTTACTGCCCACGGTAAGTTATCTTTTCGTACACTTTTCTTGCCTCAAATATACAGTATACAAATACTCCTAAAAGTGTTTTCTATACTCTCTCTGGCATTATCGCCTGTTTGTCTTCATTATTATTGTGCCTAACAAAAAAAGCGAGTCCTTAAGATTACACTCCAACTACCCGGCATGCCACTTTACAGTTAAGGTGGTGGGAATTAGACAGATAAGAAATAAAGAAAGTAAGTGAGGGAAATTTATGTCTCCGCAAAAATTTTCAGTTTCGTTTTTGTATATGTATACATGCGCTTATATTAACGCACTCACGAACCTACATACGGTTTAACAACCACGCCCCTCGAAAAAAAAAATTCTAACTAAGCCTCTGAAAAACAACCTGAAACTTGAAAGTATTTCTTCTTGCTTCTTGGTAGCCTGGTTTTGCTTAAGAACACTAAACTACACTCTAGTCAAACTCGAAAGTTTAGCCAGCGATCTCCTAGACTTGGTCACAATTCGCTGCGACGTTCTTGGTTGCAACTTCTGCCACATGACGGCGTGAGCGCATGCAGGCACTCACACTGTCACCCTATGCAACTAATCCTCGAACTTGTCTTGGCCGAGTTTGTATCCCCCTTCCCTATGTAAGTTGGTTCTTACATCGTATTTTTGCTACTTCGTGCATATGTGTGGCAGACAGCTGTCCATCTCAGGGAACAGTCAGTGTCTACGGCCAGAAAAAAGGTGCCAGTCGAGACGAGAGGTGGGCGCATGAGTCACTACTGTAGGTAAGTACGGAAGGGCGTGTCAAAGTAGGGTGCTTGAAATACTGCGTCTCACGTGCGTGCATCACCTGCAGATGCCACAACGAAGCCTCCCTTCACGGGGTGCATGACTACCCCTTCGCTGTAACTGTACAATACTTTTTGCGCATTCTCGTGCCACGACGTGTATCAAGTGATTACTTAAAGATAGCACGAGATTGATTGATTTGTGGGGTTTAACGTCCCAAAACCACCATATGATTATAAGAGACGCCGTAGTGGAGGGCTCCGGAAATTTCGACCACCTGGGGTTCTTTAAGGCGCACGCAAATCTGAGTACACAGGCCTACAACATTTCCGCCTCCATCGGAAATGCAGCCGTCAAAGCCGGGATTTGATCCCGCGACCTGCGTGTCAGAAGCCGGGTATCTTATTCACTAGACCACCGTGGCGGGGCAAAAAAAAAAAAAATAGCACGAGAGACATGCTGCTTGCCACCGAAAATGCTCTGGCACTTTTGGCATACAGCTTTTTCTTTTAACACTGCGGGAGAAGGAAAACTCAACCGCTGTTCGGGTGTCTTGCATTATCGGTATTCTTTTGAAGAGTAAATAAGGTGGGATATGGTGCTTGTTGTGCAACGTGTAATAGAGAGTTAGTACAACGAAAGGCGCCTGATGTAGGCACATACTAAATTGGGTGATACGTGAAAGCCTTGTCAATGCTTACCTGAAACCGCTGTCGCAAAATTTAAATCCAGCTTCAAGATGGAAAGACGTGACAAAGAGTAACTGTTTGGCACCAAATGGGTTCCAACCTCGAATAGCTCCTTTGGTCAAAAAGTGAAAGTTGGATCACAATTCAGCTTGGCCTCCAAGAGCAGAACACGATAGCGTATTAGAGCCCCATGCGCACCTCTTTAAATTATGCCGCGAGGAGACGAACGTATGTGCGCATAACATTGGCCGCTTGAAACAACCCTAGAATGTCTACTGTACGTACTTACAATGCTCACAGAGTGGCAGAGGTATACACAAACGTATATTAGAGGAATGAGGAGAGTCGATACACATGATTCAGCATCACCTGGTAAGTTGGCGGATAGGAAAGCCTCGTGATAGACACGAAGAATATGCATTGTGGTACGTGTTTCTTCAATGAGTGCGACTTTAAAAAAAAACAGAAGCGTAGAGCCGATCAATGGGAGAAAAAGGAGATAAACAAACAAATAGGATGACAGACAAAGAAATAGAAAGAGAGAAACGAGTAGGCAGAGAGAATACCTCGCAAGTTATTACGCGTCTAATTAGCATCATCGTAATCATTGTCATAACGAGGATCTCGTTAAATAAGACTGCGCTAATAAGAACTTTACTAATTCATACAATGCTAATCAAAATCACGCTAACTAGAATCTTAGAATCTTAGACCCTGCTAATTAAAATTGTGATAAAAGGCTAGGTCAGGTACTAGCTCCGTCGTAAGTCCAGCCTTGCACCAATAGAGGAAGCTGCCCACATTTTTCTTGCTCCCAGCCAACGATGCCGACACCATCACTGGCACCAGGATTAACGAAACGAGCTCTTTAAAGCTAGCCTATTATATGGTCACTAATCTTCTCCTATATGGGAATAGGGTTGCGTCCATGCTTCTTCAACCTTCCTTTGCGCATCCGCCTCCCGCCCCCCCCCCCCCTTGTTTGACTTGCATGGCCAAAGACTAGAAAACGGCTTTCATTTTTTCTCCACCCTTTGAGGTTCAACTGAAGCAAGATATGCAAAAAAATCAAAACATTACAGTTGTTTTAAAGCTGTACATACCCTAACAATCTCGAAGCTCTAACTGCGCTCATGCAGAGACAGACAGCCGTGAAGCTGCTGCGTCACGTGCTTGAAGATCTCGCTGTATTCTACACATAGAATCGCCAGCACGCGGTTGGCAGCTGGCGATTCTTCAAGCATGCGCACGCAACAGAGACCGGCTCTGGCCATCAGTCTGTTCACAGCACAGCAGCCAGAGTGACCGCAGAGCGGGTCCTAAAAGGTCGATATTTCGTAAATAAGTTCACCACGTGCACTACCTGCAACAAAGCAGATAGAAAAAGAAACCGAAGCAGGCAGACTACCTTCATCATCATCATCAGCCTGACTACGTCCACTGCAGGACAAAGGCCTCTCCCATGTTTCGCCAGTTAACCCGGTCCTGTGCTTGCTGCTGCCAATTTATACCCGCAAACTTCTTAATCTCGTCTGCCCACCTAACCTTCTGTCTCCCCCTAACCCGCTTCCCTTCTCTGGGAATCCAGTTAGTTACCCTTAACGACCAGTGGTTATCCTGTCTACGCTCTACATGCCCGGCCCATGTCCATTTCCTTTTCTTTATTTCAACTATGATATCCTTAACCCCCGTTTGTCCCCTAATCCACTCTGCTCTCTTCTTGTCTCTCAAGGTTACACCTACCATTTTTTTTTCATTGCTCGCTGCGTCGTCCTCAATTTAAGCTGAACCCTCTTTGTAAGCCTCCAGGTTTCTGCTCCGTGGCTAAGTACCGGCAAGATACAGCTGTTATATACCTTCCTCTTGAGGGATAGTGGCAATCTACCTGTCATAATTTGAGAGTGCTTGCCGAATGTGCTCCACCTATTCTTATTCTTCTAGTTACTTCAATCTCGTGATTCGGCTCTGCGGTTATTACCTGCCCTAAGTAGACATAGTCTTTTACAACTTCAAGTGCACTATTACCTATCTCGAAGCGCTGCTCCTTTCCGAAGTTGTTGTACAGACTACCACTGCACCACAAAACAGCCGGGAGGTCTGAAAAACCGCAAGAAAGAAACCGGATACAAAGCAGACTAGGCGAGAGAAACAATAGCAAATAAATAGGCTGCCTTGCTTTAATTTTTTTGTTTCTTTGTGGCAAAACCAGCAATGTGAGGAGCTGGGAAAAAAACTTTGTTTGCAGGCACGAATTTATACAGCAGCGGGGAGTTTACTGCTACTACGAGCCGGAACACCTAACCTTCGTACCGCAACGCAGCCCCGGCTTTAATTGCAATGAACTAGCCATACAGAACCTTGTAAGGGTGTACGAGTCTGAGGCGTCAGACAAACCCCAACTATTTCGCACGGAACGTTAAAAAAATGCGAACACAACGGAACAGTGTTGTGTTCTTTCATACGCGCCGACGTTATATTTCACCGTTTTCTTGAGTTTGAGCGCAGCTATTTCGAAAGCTTACGGCTTTTTAGTATAGTATTCTGCGGTGTTGAAACGAAGTCTGTTTCATTGAGAACAGCGCTACTAGATACAGAACTCTACTGCAGTAGATGTATGTCTTTCTTTCTGTAACTGAGATGTTCTCATGGTTTGCGATCGAACGTGGGAGACCAACACGGTAAAAGTAAAGGCTTGTTTAGCGAGATGTTGTCCGTGTAATCACAGAAGAAGAATAATTCATATCTTTTTTTATGTATTCGGCTGAGACAATTTTTTTTCCAAAATCCATCTTTTTCTTCTCTGCTGTTTTGATCCACTAAAGCCCCCTCCCCACTCCAAACACAACAACCGATATAAAAAAAAAAAGGCTTTCTACACACGACGTCATTTTGCACTGCCTCTGAAATTGCACCTTCCTGCGACTCACATGGTTTTGCAGTGGCTCCAAGATCTACCAGCCTTTGGCCACGTCGTGGCGTCTTGTGAAGACGTCCCCGTGTGACATCTTGGTGACGTCATTAGGGGATAATTTTTCTCTACACTTCACGTACGTGTTCACACCAGTGACGGTAATTTGTGTTTGAGGGGGCATCTTAGGCTTTCACCTTAATAAACTGAATAAACATACACATGTTCAGTAAAGCGATGGGAGCAGCGCCTCATTTTGCCCCCTGCAACATGGGCTGTATTTAAAGTCAAGTGGACTGAACGACCTGGAGTGTGACCATGTCTCAGGTTACAGGGCCATCGGTTGCTCAACCTTCGCCGCCTATTCAATGTGCCGTGCTGACCACTTGTTGACAGAGCCACGCAACCCGCCCTCAGAATTAAATGTGACTGCCCCAACCCACTATCCGCTTTTAGCTGTAGTGAAAGTCTCCTGCTATGTTTACACTTTATCGCAACCTGTACAAACGAGATACGCAAACGGGATGCGGTTACAAAATAGCGGGATGAGGGACATGCACAGCAAGTTACTGCTTTTTGTGTACTCGAATCAGAGAGCAGAATTAAAAAAAAAGAAGAGGGCAAAGATGAAGGAACAGCACTCGACCGACCAATCGGATTTGGAAGAATGCTCTGCTTCATATAAAGCTTGCAACGATGTGAAGGCAAGCCCGACTTGCAGCATGTAGCAGCTATTGCGCGAAAAGAAAGTATACACATGTATTCAGCCATTGATAATATCATTGCCATTTTCCTAAGCTCAGTAATAAACGAAATGGCTTTGTAACTCGAACTCATACAAACTGTGGTAAACGGCTTCCAGTCGTCATAGAGACTTTATTTAACCAATTTCACTTTGGACGCGTTTGTTTTAAGTTTTTGTCGCCCCTCGCGGCTCCTCACGCTTATATTGGCGATTCAGCTGGCTTCCCTCCATAATGGCTGGTAGGCGGTAGGAGTAACCGACGCGGCAGTCAAATCTAGGCAAGTGTGAGCTTCTACTACCATTTTGTTAATTTAACCTCCCCCTCCCTCTACATGTACTAAGCGGACACCTATTAGATGTGAAGAAAACAGGTCGGCTCGTCGAACAGTGCCCCGTATCTCTCGCTACTTATATTTACCTTCCAATGTTTAAGGCCGCAATCTAATGAAGTTTTTTTTTAACCTCCGTGACTTCCTTTTGATCTCTGTGTCTTTCTTGCACATGACGTCTCGCAATAAAATGATTCATCTAACGCGTCAATCATTTTATTGCCCTTTATCCGTGAGTATCAGAAGAGAACTACCATGCTCAAATTTAAAGATAATTAGGCCATTGACGCTACACCATTCACCTAGAAGGTATTGTTGTGAATAGAAATATCAGCAGATATTAATGCACGGAGCAGCCAGCCCGTAAGATCGTGATAGCTTGTTAGAGTTCAAGTGATGTTGTACCCTTACAAAAGACCCACCATGAGTTCAAACGAATGACGCAGAGTTATTGGCGACTCCAGCATATTGGTTCAGCATCTCTTCTAAGCGGTGCTCTTTAGTAAATAAACTTACGGTTTACTAAGGTGGCAAACTCGTCTATTAAGGCTCACTAGACTGTGACTGCTTTTGCAAATCAGTCTAGGTCATAAATAGGAAAGATATAATTCTTAAAATAGCTTTACTTGGCCAACACAAAAGAGTGCATAAAAGGTCAGCCATTGTGTCGAAAGCGTGAGCAACAACACAGCAACACAAAAAGAATTTCGGTCTACTGAACTCTACTTCGCATGGTACTAAGGCGCTCATATTTCTCCCTCAAGTAAATGCCGACAGGGGAGTTTTGTTAGGAATAAAATTATCACCAAACAAGGAGCATCGGTTTTTGGTACACATCGTTTACGTTGTGCGCTGGGCAGAAAAAAGAAAAAGGCTCGCTTCCCGAGTTGTGTCGAAACACTGATTCAGCACTGTTTCAATACGTAGTCTTGCAAACACGCCCGGTGGTGGTTCTTTGTTGAAAGAAGGAATTGCGACATGCGAGGATGTGAATGCTTCATGGAATCATACGTGCAAGTACACGGAACGCAATCGTGAAAGAGGTCATTTCATTAATATGACGCCTCGAATCTTCTGTAGCCTTTTTCTGTACAAGGTACACGCAGATAAGAAAACAGATATCTGAAAGTTTTGGTCAATTAGCAAAAGTTGTTTGCCCTGCCACCGAACTTCTCATTGACAAATCTGATGTAGTATTTATCTTTACCATGTGCTCACATTCCGAAATATGAAATAGGCTCTTCGTATCGCTGGCGCTTTGCCCACTCTACGAGTCCCATTACATTGATAGTGATGGATCGAGCAAACCTTGCTCGCGAACTTGCCTCATACAGCGGAAGTTTCTACGCACTTTTTATTTACTTCTTTTTGTTCGTTTTTCTGCAATGTCCTGTCGACCATGATCAGATTAGTCTGCCCCAAAACTTAAGTCGTCTTGAAAAAAAAATGTTTCGGGAATGGGAAATAATAATGTGAAACATGGCTCTCGTTTGCTTTCACGGCTCTGTACAAGGCTTTGTGCTGGGACCTTTGGTTTACCTTATCTACCTAAATGACATACCTAATATTCTATGTTCATGAATTACCCTCCTGGTTGACGGCTGTGTTATATACTGTTGTAATGAAAATATTATTCTTTATCGGTGCCAAGGTTCGCCAACGCTTGTTTTGCGTGTCGTGCGAGGAGAAATGGACTTTGAGGCGAAGCGGGAGCAACACACACGACGTTTATGACAGAACACGGAAACTAAACATAGAAAACACTGAGCCAGAAAAAATACATACAATGGGACAGAGAGAGCTAAGCTTGATTAACAAATGACCAATTAGAGTTCAAGTGAAAACGTTCTAAATCCTGAGGGCCAGATCGGCGGTGTGACCGACGCTGATGAGGTGCAGGGCAGGAGGCGGTGGAAAGACGCTATGAAATGCCCTCACTTGCCGATGTGCGACGCCCTGGTGTCGCCGGCGCTTGATGGCATGGTTGCGACTACGGAGCAGTCAACCCACATCGGAGACGCGATGCTCAATGCGGGAAATGGCCAGCCCGTCCAGCGAAGAGCGTGTGCCGAGACGCGATGCTCGGCGCAACCGTGACCATTAGCCAGGCCACGTTCATCGCTGTGCCAAACGGCTGACCGTGGAGATGCCTCACCGAGATCCGCGATGCCCTCGGCAAGGAAGAGAACAGCAGGCCAGGCCGCGCCCCGAGATGCAGTACTCGTGCCACAATGCCACCCCAGCTGGAAGTTGGACCGCAGCAGCGTGGACAGCCACGTTCCCTGGCCGGAACCTGGATCGCCTGCGTCCGACGCTTCGGCCCGCTGTCCTCCGTCTGCCGCTGCTTCGGCTCGTCCCCAGCCATAAAGCCTACCGCCACGTAAAGATCATACGTGGCTCAATCGTGGCACGCCACCTCTATGGGCCACCACAGGACATCAGCTGATTGGCTGACCTAACGCGCACAGTCGGCTCAAAATCCCACGCGCCTTGCCCCGCACTTCCGTCGTCATCGTTTTCTTAACTCATCACAACCGTGTTATTAACAGTGATTCTGACGTTGATCTTCTTCAATCAGATATAAACCGGGTTCGTGACTGGACTAACATGTGGAACATGGAATTAAACATCAACAAACGCAAGCGCATCCGCGTTTCACGTCGCCATACAACACTGCCCTCTTATCATCTTAACAACACTAACTCAGAACCTGTGTCATGTTACAAATATCTGGGCGTACTCATCTCCTCTGATCTTTCTTGGCAGAGGCATGTAGCCCATGTAACCAATAACGCTAATTGCACGCTGGGCTTCATACGCCGTAATTTTCATCTTTCCTCCTTTCCGTTAAAATTCTGTGTAATTCATTAGTCTGGTCCAAAACAGAATATGCTGCATCTGTGTGGGGCCCCAGTCAAGAAACACTCATTCATCAGCGTGAATCCATCTATAGTCAGGCTGCTCGTTTCATTCTTTCTAATGATCATCGCACCTCCAGCGTCACTTGAATGAAAACAGCTTTATCATTACCTCTGCTTTCACAACGTAAGGAAATATCTCGCCTTTGCCTGTTCCACAATACATATCACGACAATCCGGTCCTTAAGGAAAAATATTTAACCCCTTCATCTTATGTATCCGCCCGAATCGACCAACGTCATAAGGTTGGCATTTTCACATGCCACACCAACCATTTTTACAATTCATTCATCACCCGTACGTCAGCAAGTTGGAATCACTTTCCACAATCTGTAGTCCAGATTACTAATAACTCTGAGGTTGGTATAACTAACCTGTTATCATAATTTTTAGGAATATAGTATTTTCATTTTTCAGTAGCACCTTTTTCTTCATTTTCTCTTTTTTTACCCACCTGTGTCCTGACATATGCTGCTGCAACGATGCATTTTTTACTTTTTTTTCATAGGCACGTGTTTTGCTTGAGTGTTATTTCGTTTACTTCATCCTTTTTTGTACTAGACCTGTTAAGCTTTGTAGTTCCTAAACACCAGTTTTTGTTGTTATAATGTGCACTATTTCTTGTTGGTTTCCTTCACTGATTTATGTAACCACCAATATTCGCTTTTTAATTATGTTGTGCTGAAAAATTAATCCACTCTCCTCTGTAATGCCCTCTGTCCCGGAGGGTATTGAAATAAATAAATAAATAAATAAATAAATAAATAAATAAATAAATAAATAAATAAATGTGACTACACTGACCCTCTCAAGGTTAAAGAGCAGCGGGTGGTTGGGATAGAGTCAGCTACAAAGGTGGGTGAGTTTTTCCTCCCCTATAGTCGGTATTGCGTCTGGCGCTTTCGACGCATTTCGCAACCCTGACACGTCCTCGCATTCACTAGCTGTTAGCGCTTGACAAAGTTAGCTTCTTTGCAAATTGACTCTTCATGCGGTGAAACCAGCTTCAAAAATTATGGATCGGAAACAATTCGCAAGTGTGCGATGATTACGAGCGTGGGCATAACTGAGAACGCTACCACAATATAAGCAAACATGAAAAAACGAAAAAAAAACATGAAAAAAAACTCACGTAAGCATGTGGTTGTTCGGTCGCATGTTTATTGATTTATTGATACGCGCGGTTCCACTTCCCAAAACCACCATATGAATTTGAGAGATGCCGTAGTGAAGGGTTCCAGAAATCACAACAACCTGGAGTATTTTAACGTGCTCCGAAATTTGAGCAGATGGGCATACAGCATTTTCCCCTCCAGGTCACATGTTCGTTGTGCCGACAATTTCGCAAAGCGAAAGTTAGGTGCCTGCATGAGTTAGACGCATTGAATGATATGCAACGCAAATTGGTAAGCGAGCGTCGCGTCTGGCAAAACCATGTCAACGCTAAATGAATTGGTGTTTAGTCAAGAAAAAAGATGAAGGTTGAAATAGTGATGGTTAAATAGAGCACACATGAAAACGCCTATGCGAGGCAGATTAGTGAAATGAATAAATTCGATCACTCATTGGTGACACCCATTACAGAACAGTTGGGTGGCACTGGAGACCAGAAAGTGTGAAGAGGAAATTATTTGTCTTAGTCAGAAATCGAAGAGAAATGAAAGTGAACAAAATTACAAATATTTGCGTTAAAAATGTAGAATAAGTAGAATTCAGTTGTTCAGCATTGTGTGCGCCTTGTATTACGATTAGCCCTCAACGGCTACCGTACTACGTCCTCATTTGTGTGAGGTGTCACTGCGTATATAAGGGATTAGCTCTGAATGTGTTATCATGAGTGGCTTTAAATTTTTATCTACCTTCATAGAGCGGTCTTCTGTGCTTCCTACATCATTCTGGTGTGAGCTTCGTGTACGAAATAAAACAAAAAAAAACTAGAACCCAATTTGCCGGCGTATTTGTGTTCGCAGTTATCATAAGCAATGAGAGACGGTAAGTTTAGAAACAAGGTTAAGTTATACCGCATAGCAGGTAGGAATTACACATGTATGAAGGGTTCCCTTCAGAGCAGTAATCTCAGCAAACAAAACTCACTTCAAACGCCGAGTCTAACTATGTTATGTGCAAGGCAGCAAACTCTTACGAGGAATGTCTATATTTGCTGTACCTGGCACCGAAAAGACATTTAAGTAGGGATACAACAAGAAAATGTTCGCATGTATTTTGTCCGACCATGAACTGTCACTCTAAGAAGAACGGTCCTACACAGGTGATTGTACCTAAATTAGGGCTCAAGGTAAATATATCTTTCCGGAAAGTGTGTATTAAAAGGCTCATTTTCATTGTAGACACAATGCAGGTTGGGGTCCTGACGGTGGCCAGTTACCTTTCGTCCGCTTTTCTTTCTTCCCATTTACATTACAATTACTTCTGATAACATTCCTGTACTTGCGCTGGCATTATCGTATGTTAGTTCTCAAGTATATTTCCGCAGCGATAGCAAGTGACTGCGACAGTTTGTCAGCGTTCCCCATTTCTCAGCCACCAATAAATGATATAGTTCTCGATAGCATTATTACTGGGACATACGTGATAGGCAAATATCATACTCAAGAATGTTTTGAAGTGGACATGTTGGTATTTTAGAAATACCCAGAAAGGCGAAGGAAAAAGCAAAATCAAGCAGCATAGACAACGATCGACGTCACCTTCCGAAAATGTTTTGACGCTACTGTTAAGGTTGTAAGTAAGGACTTGCGAAGTCAAGTGCTTGTACAAAACTTTCCTGTCATCACACTTAACCCCATGCCCTGTTTGTCACGTGTCAAATTTACTAGAGACTTGCTACATTGTAAGCCATTCTCTACATGGCAGGAGCATTGTAGGTAAAGTTTTAGAGGCTATATAACCGAGTTCCACATAAATTGGGAGCTATCGCATGGTACCTCTTTCTGTTCCATAAGATGACGTAGACACTTTAATGAGATCAACTAGTATATTTGATTTTATCGCATATACATTGAAAATATAAACAAAATCAGGCCAGCTCCGCACTAGCGGGGTAAAGCCTCAAGGAAGCGTAGTGCTGGGCGTCCTCATTTGTTCCTCTTTATTTCTCTTTTTGTTCCTTCCTACCTTTCTCTTCTCCTCCTCTCTGTCTTTTTCGGCCTTTGCCTTGTCAGCATTCATTTTGTTTTCTCTCTCTGTCCGATTCCTTCTTTTTTAACTCCTTTTTTCAGTTTATTCTCTCTCTATCTTTCTCCCAAGTCTTTGTTCCTCTTTTTTTACTTTTATTTATTTATCTCTCGAATTTTTGTTTCTCTCTGTTTTTTTTCTCTTATCTCCAATGTTTTATATCTTTTTGGTGTTTGTTTCGTTATATCTTTTCTCTTTGTGTATGTTTTTCTCTTTTCCTATAACAAATCCTCGTTCTTCCCTTTCTTTCTCTGAGTTTCTCTTTTTTTATTTTCACATTTTTGTTTCTTTCTCTCTTTTTTTATTTTGCACTTGTACTTTCCGCAGTCTGAGTTAATGCTTCTCACCCTAGAGAAATCAGCATCGGCGCAGCGGCGAAGTGCGCGTCTTGCGCACTTGTTAGCAAAGCGAAGATGAAGGAGAGGGCAAACACAGTGCGCACCAGCTGACATGGGTGAGAGCCACAGAAGAAAGGATCAAGCAAGCAAGCAAATGAACGTTTTCTTTAATGCTATTCTACAGAACGGTGAGATTAAACAGCTATGTTAAGAGCGAAGGCACCAGAACACTTTGATATCCGAAACTTTTCTTAGAATGGAGGAGAGCTTTCGCACACCTTGAACAAGGTGGCCCAGTGGTACGACGTCCGAGTCATATTCCGAGCGCCGACCGGGCTGTGTAAGCTATACAGAATGACTGACTAGGAGGCAAAGACGCTGCTGGTCTTTGGGGAAGGGCCCAGGCGGCCCTGTGCTTGGTGCTTTTGGCGAAAGGGTGGTTCACGAAGTTCCTTTAAAATGCGGAAAAGCGTACATTGCCCAAACTAAACGATGTGCTGAAGATAGGCGGAGAGACCATACAAACAATGTATTGAACGCGCGTCACTGCAAGGATTTCGTAGGTTCTTTACATTTTCATGGTTCCAGCTTCGAGGATGCCTCTCCCATAATAAACAACACTTCTGTCATCAAGCAGAGCAACACAAGCATCACCCATTAAATTATCCAAGCAGAGTGCATTGCCTATCTGGGGGAGGGCTGCGCAAGCGTGGCGTCCCCAAAAACTTTTGACAATAAAATGACGTATCTACGCATGAGCAGTGAACGAGTATATATATATATATATATATATATATATATATATATATATATATATATATATATATATATATATATATATATATATATATATATATATATATGAGTTCATTGTTTGTGTTCGTTCCGTCTGATGTGTGTTCTTGCACTGTAGTGTGCCATAGTGTGCCAGAATTGCGTACAAACTAGCCTAACACGACACTTTAAGCGGTCATTGTATCCACAAATATGGGAGCTGCAATAACAACAAAAACAAAAACACCTACGTGCTTGTAATTTGCAGCTTTTTAGAAAAAGTTTATTTACACTATGTACAAAAAACAAAAGTTTCATACCATTCCAGTAATGGGCACACATACTTCGACAGATCTATGTACCACGACCAACGTCACTGCTATCTTCACTGCAAGGAAAAGGGGCAATAAGTCAGACTACTTGGCTTTCGTCAAGATTCAAACTTGCTATGGGGACACAAGCAGTGCTTGTTGTGCGAGTTCATCTACTTCGTCCAGCATCTGTCATTCCCAGTTTTTCATGAATACGCAATCTTCTTATTTTACCTAGTCGACTATGGCTTGGTGTCGCTTTCACTAAAGCTTTCGCCTTCCGAATCGGCATGGAAGACAGTGCTGCTTGCGGTCAATGCGGCAACGATGAAACTATAGAGCACGTTCTTTGTCACGGCCCTCGTTACAGCGTGCAAAGACGGCAACTAGCTGCTGCGTTAGCTCGCCTTGACGACAGACCTTTGTCTGAACAATCAGTGCTTGAAAGGCGACGTGATTTGTGTGCTCAGAGAAAATCAGTGAAGGCCATACTGTACTTTCTGCGTGGCAGTGGCCTATTGTAGAGACTATAGCACCCCAGCCCCCCTTTTTTTTCGCGCGTTGTTGCGACGCGCACCTCCGACGACGTTACGAAGGGCGCTACGAATCTCACCGCTGCAACCACTGTTTCGAAAGACGGCGACGCCAACACGGTCCCGAAGGCGCCACTGCTTCGATTTCCACCGGGAAGGTCACCAGCCGTTTGGTAGCGTAGGTTTCTCAGCTCGCGACTGCTTCTGCGCAGAGCTGATAGACGAGCGGACGAGACGACGGTGAGTTAAACAAGGTTTATGTACAGCATATATACAGAGGCGTTACAAATTCGGCACTGGGGCCGACAGAGACGCGAAGAGCCGAGCTCTTCTCTCTAACACATAGCTCTACTCTCAAATGGGACTCCTGTCAAAGGGGGTCTCTCTCGACGCGCCGCAGGGCTTCTTTTATATGCCCCAGGTCCAACCCAAATGTCCAACCCGAAGCGCCGCTGGTCCTTCTTTCTCATCGAATCTGGAGAGGCTGCGCTGCAGGTGGCTGCACCCAAGGACGAGGGACGTCGCCACGCATTGCGTCAGCCGCCAGACAGGAAGACGCCGGTTGTTTACTTGACGGGCTCGCGGCTGAGATGACTCACTGCACGTGCGCGCCAGAAAGGCGCCGAGGCGGGTTGACGCCGTTGAGTTGTTGATCGCGCCAGGCGGCCTTGACACAGATTGCCTTTTTCAGAGGCACGGACGTTCGCTGTGGACTCGCAGGCATAACAGCGTGTATTTCTCTCTTCGCTTTCTTTCCCATCGTTCTTTCCCGTTTCTCCCTTCCCTTGGTGCAGGGTAGCAAACTGGATGCTCCATTTTCTGGTTAACTTCCCTGCCTTTCCCTCATTTATTCTCTCTCTCTCACCTAGTCATCCTATTTCAAGGGCTTTTAATCTTAGCGTCCTTTTTTTTCGCGTTAGTGAACACGAATCTTCACGCAAGCGCACATGATCGTTAGGAAAAAGCGCCACAGAAACTTTCTGCTTGACCTGTACTAAAGTATAGAGGGCCATTACGCAAACTCAGAGAGACCAGTTAATTGGAGAGGCAGCACTTCAGTCTGCATGAACGACAACGACGAGGAACTTTCGAGTCCGAGTGCCATAGGTGAGAAGACGGGGGGAAATAGTAGATGCGTCGGTGAACTGAAACCCGAGAGCCTTTACTTGTATCTGAGCCGGAGTGACTAGTAGAGCTGCGAAGGGACTTAAGGAACCGACGTGCGGCTGCTGCTTCGCAGGCACGTTGCTCGCGTTTTGGTATCCTGGCAAGCATAGGTGCTCCGAGGCTGAGGGGCCCCTTTGTGGGTGCCGGCGTTTGGGTGCTTACGCCCACAGCGAGGCATATAAAGACCCCGCGCTTAGGAGGAATGTCGGACGAAGACGACGTAATCCCATTAAGCGAAAGCGAAACTTTGGCGGTGGAGCTCATCAAGGTGATTTACCATCAATGGACTTATTACAAAGGCAGGTTTCAACAATGCGACCAGGGCTCCTGCCCCCACGTGAGAGACGCCGCTAAGCTCAAGGACAAGAGACGTGTGTGGTCGACCAATGCAGAAACTGCTCATTTCAAAAGCAAGCCGGGAAAATGACGGAAAATAATTTATATGTGACCAGTGAATGCGTGAGTAAATAGGTTCTTTCTGTGCTAGTTCCATCAATGGCATTTTTTGTTGCTTGTAGGTCGGCTTACTGTATTTCAACTTTATAAAGGGTTTTGAACCATAACGAGAACGAGTAGGTGAAGAGCCGTATGTAATTCTGCATTTCGGCAGACACCATCTCATTACGGGCGAGGCAGAGTGCTGAGGTAGTGTTTGGACATTACTTTTACTGAATGGAGGGATAGAGAGATCTAAAGCATAAGCGTGAATGGAGTCAACGTGGCTTTCCGACTATCTTTTCCGATTTCCTTCTTTTTTGAACTCTTTCTCGTTAGTTTCCTTCCTTCTTTCCTTTTGGGGGCAAAGCTCCCTAAGCCGTGGGTCGTGTGTCCGCAGTATATGAAGTAGTGGTAGTAGTTCTAGTAGTAGTAGGTGTAGTAGTAGTCGTAGTAGTAGTAGTAGTAGTAGTAGTAGTAGTAGTAGTAGTAGTAGATAGCCACCTCTACGGCCTGACATGAGGAGCGGCCTGCGTTCACCCTTTTTAATTAAGGAGGAAACTCACGCACATTAAACATAAAAAAATACCTATTTATGATTCAATATTTTAAAGTGACGAGTATTGGTGACTTAATCAGTAATAAAATTGGCTTTATATTTGATGTTCGCTAAAAGAACTGGATCAAAAAGACGCACTTTGAGCACTATCTCACCTGAAAGGGTTGCTACGTTAAGCTCGCTGGGCTTAACCTCCTTGGTCGCAGTGCCATCAATATAGTGTAGTATACAGCCATGAACTAGAGGCAGTGAAAGGTGGGAAGTCGACACGAAGCGCAGGCCGTAAGAAAGTGCACGAGTGCCACCTGTCATTCAGTCCTTGGAGTGTCCGCTGGATGGCGGTACTTCTACACGCTGAATATATGATGAAAAGATGCGAGATAGCGGTACTTGAAGATGGAAGAAAGGATGGATGGACGGACAGATAGACAGATGCACGAATGGATGCACGGATGAATGGACGGTCGCATGGACATACGCACACATGGATGGAGACATGGACGAACGCAGGGACGGACGCACGGATGAACCTACAGACGGACCAACGCGCGAACGGACGCATGGACGAACGGATGGATGCACGGACGGTTGCCCAGTCAGACGCATGGAGGGACGGACGCTTCGCCTCACTCATTATCATGCACTCCGTGGACATACTGCGATTTTTTTTTTTTTGCTTAGAGTAGCTTGGCTGCAACATAGTATGCAACTTCGAGAAATGATGCAGGTAAATAGAGCAGAGTGTGAGCGGAAATTGTAGACAAAAAGGTGTCCATGTGTAGGTTAGCTGTCCGTGCGAGTTGTAGCAAAGCATTATTTTTTGTTTTGTATTGCACATGACGGCAGCAACACACAAACTATATATATATATATATATATATATATATATATATAAATATATATATATATATATATATATATATATATATATATATATATATATATATATATATATATATAATTGCCAGAGCTTAGAACGGATGCTCTCCAGGCCTTATTTTTTTTTTACTTGCATCCAGAATGCCCGAACCGCAACCAAAGAGGGCCACAGGCAAAAACCACCTTTAAATGGTAATGACGGCTTCGTCATTAAGCCTGTAATCACCAGCGCTGCATCCTCCCTACGGCCAGCCAGCGAAAATTTGATCCACGTCTTCTTTTTGCTGTTGTTTTTTACGGTGTTGGTGATGCAGTTGCAGTGTTGCCTTTAATCTCGAACGCGCTGGGCAAATGTGTCCGACACCACTTACAGTGTTTTTGTAGTTTTTTTTTATTGCCTGGATGCTTGCGCGGAATCATGCGCACACGTGAGCATGCACGCCCACCTACGTACACACACAAACACACACACACACACACACACACGCCCACACACACACACACACACACACACACACACACACACACACACACACACACACACACACACACACACACACACACACACACACACACACACACACACACGCACGCACGCACACACACACACACAGTAATATGGCCGGCCGAGCAGCGAACAACACTGCAAACAAGTCATTGAAAGAAAGAACAAAGAAAATTCGAGAAAGAGGAGCCGCAGCATCCACTACGGACTTCCAGCTTCCGAGCGTGAAATCGCGTTATGCCCCCGATGCTGTTGTGCTATTTTCCGGATCATCAATTCGGGTGCAGCCACAACTGCGGTGTACGCGTGTCGACGCTTCGTTCTCCGGAAACTAACTTTTTACACGAATTAAATGTAAGCAGGTCTTTGACTTTGTCTTGCGCGCACACTGTGAGCCTTACGTGGGCTTGAGCGCTGTGGCGTGTGTGTGTGTGTGCGTGATTACATGGCCAGCGCGACCACAGCGTAGAATTCTCTCGGTGCAACTGAAAGCGCGCATTCCGCAAAAAGCTCACGCGGAAACGCGAGAAGATCGTCGCTCCAATGCGGGAGAATGTTTCATCCCGCCTCACGCGATGCGTTGGTGTTCGAAGACGCGCTTCATGGAACACAATTCCGCGCCACTGTGTGGTGATGCCGGGACTCGCGGTGTTGACGGAAGCGTTCACTTGAAAGAAGAATTTGTGAAGTCCACTGACCGCTAATAATTGCGCCAAATGAAGTATGGTTGGTATATATAAAGCCTGTCATCCGTCGCGAAGTCCGACGTGTTGTAAACACGAAATAGAGAAACGTAGAATGAGGCAAAATCGCCACGCAGTCACTCGGAAAATTCTGTTCCGCCTGAATGAGGCCACGCATTCGATGCTGAGAAACTGCGAAAGTGTGAATCCTGGATAATCAATTGCATTGCTCTGTTTTTTGTTTCTAGGTCAATATGGTTCATGTTCGCAGTTTTCTTATATAGGTTAAGGTAATCTCAAGGTCGCAGGCTCAATTTCGGCCGTGGTGGTCGCGTTTAGGTAGAGGTGAAATGGTAGAGGCCCGTGTGCTGCGCGACATCAGTGCACCTCAAAGAACTCTATAGATGGTGGAAATTCACGTAGCCCTCCACTACAGCGTCTCTCATAATCGTATCGCGGTTTCGAAACGTAAAACCCTAAGTATCATTATCACAGATTTAAGCCAATGCTCCCATAATTTTCCGCACGATAGTGTTGTATACGCAATGCTCTGTAGCAATGAGAAGCACAATAGGCATTCCTATCCCGTTCACACCAACACGTTACAAACAAATCCACATGAATTTATCAGACGTAAAGGCTTCGTATAGACTAAAAATCAGTTATGGGAGAACCAAATTCGCGACCAAAGTTTTTTTGGAGCCATCACTCGACAAATCGACTAAGGCTAGCAACCAAAAGTGTGAGGGTGAGTGTTTCATTTTCATTATTTTTATTCTTAAGGCATTTCAACAGCACTGAGGTGTGAGGGTCCTGTCATTGTAACAACGTATACGGGATACGTCAGCGTAATGTCAAAACAGATAAATCATAACACAATTCTTTAAAAGTGCAGTAATAGGAAATAAAACACGATGTCAAAAACCAAAACGTAGAAAAAAAAGACATGGTGCCTTATGCATCTATATGGCTTTTTACTGTCAGTCGACTGTTATCACTGCATTGTACTGTATTGTATAGTACTATATCTTAGTAGGAGCTGAGTGTGGTCGCAGCGCACACTATGCGTTCGTGATCCGCCACGTGGCTCTTTTTTTTTTCATGCGAAGAAAGCATGCATTGCCTTCGCTGCCATTAGTGAACAGCACTAAATCGCTTACTGAGTCTGGACTCCCATACTTACCCGCATAATAGCGGCACTAATCAGCATTGGTATTGTGGTGATAAACTCACCGCTAATATTGACCTAACGATGGCTGGATGTATCTGCTGCTGGCTAAATGAAGGGAATTGATGGCTATCTTCGGCCTACTGTCGAGAAATTGTGTATTATGGCCAGTAAAACAATAGCTACTTTTGGCTTACGTCAGCTACGGCAGGTCGTATGATAGTAAAACTGTCTCAATAAATATCAGTCATATGATGTTGTTGCCTATACAGCCGCAACAACGCATGTGTCTTCTTGAATCGTTTTAAATAACTTAAAACAGGAGTCTCAAAAATGTGGCCCGCGCACCTGTCACTTGTCGCCCGTGGCACTACATTTTATTCCCCCAATAAGTATGAACGTCTTCTACATAGCGATGGTTGGTGTTAAGAATTTTTTTCGCGATTCACCTAAGGCCACTTGCTCACCACGTGTTGAAACATAACCATGAAACAAAAGCTATATTTGCGAATCAGCGTCCCGATTTGTTATGTATAGGCAGCCGCTATTCAAATGTTGTTGGAATAATGGCGCTGAAATTTCAGAATTGACCCGCCTATGAGATATAAGAAGGGTTATTTTTTTTCTAGCGGTAACGTTAGCTGACAATTTCTAGAAACTGCCCCACCCACACCCCCTGCTTTCACCTTCTTCTCTGTTCAAGCCTTTCAGGCAATAAAGTGTGGCCCGCTTACTGAATTCAGCCTGAGGGTCCTGTCTTAAAGGGGACCTGCAACACTTTTTTAGCATGGTGAGAAAACGCTGCCGATCGGTAGTAGAGGCTCCCGAAAACATGCTAGCCAAATAATATAGCGCAGCACGCGGCCTGGAATTCACAATATTTTATCAAAGCCAGCTAAAATTGCTTTCTCTTTTCTCGACAAATGACGGAAGTCGCTCAAAAATCACACGTAGACTACCCATATATCAGGCATTGGTTGATTTGAACATGGCGTGCTCAGTCGTTACTGAGATCACCACGAGAGGCAGTCACTTGTCCACGCGTGGGCGCGCGATCCCACTGAAGAAGCCACGTATTCAAAGAAAAAAATAGTGCTCAAGGTCACGAGGCACGCGTGACGTTTTTTTCTTTGCCATTATTATTCCTCCCTGCTTAGCCTCCAGCGATTTCAGCGAGACGAAAAAAGAGAGAATGCGAAACTCCACTCGTACTGGACGGATTCCTAGAATTTTTTCGGCGTAGAATTTGCAGTGCAATGAATTAATTCTGAGAATCAGGGTCCCTTTGAAGGGTCACTAAATGAAATAGAGAGGTAATTTTGGTCGAAATATTAAATTAAAAGTTCACAATTCTGAAAGTACCACTCCTACCGTTATATGAAGCCTGGTAAGCCGACAGTGCTCAAAAAGAAGATACAGGTGGGAACAATACCTTTAGAAGGTGGCAACTATACTTGGCACGACGTCATGGGATTGTGACAGCGTCTGTTCGGCATTTTTTTTATATTTTCTTTCGAGGAACCCATAAGATTAGAATAGCAAGTTTCGGGGAAAATTTAATTGAGCCGATGTGACTGAAATGCGTGGAAGGGCTTTGAACTTGGTGCCGTACTCTGCGTGGGTTTCGAACATCAAACTGCGTCTTTCGCTTCTTACTCATATATTTATCCGAGGATATCGAATGCAATGAAAAGTGGTTTAAGCAGAGTCATTTATGTGTCTGAACTGATTTAAAGATTTATCTTGGAGTCTTTTTAGTACGAATATACTCGACGACAACTTTTCTTGGTACTTGAGAAAGAGCAATGGAGGCGGAGCTGCTACACATGCAGCACTGCGTGAAGTAGTATATTATAGCGCGCGTATCGTAACGCTAGAGGCACCACACACTGACCAGATGGAGCTGCGTTGCTCACGCTGCCCCGTCTCGAAGTCTTTCAGCTTCGCCGTTAGGCGCACGCAGAAAGACGCGTGCGCACGTCTCCCATGTACCCCGGCCACAATACACCGACAGATGCAGGGTGCGAGACGCGCGCGTCGCGTTCCGTTTTCACCTATGCCGTCTCAAGGTTTCTTTTTTTATCCTCTAGGCTATGTATTCCGGCTCTGTAGTCACACTGGAAAATTCGACTGAACAGTGCCTATGGAAAGTGACGGGGGCGCGCCATCATTGTTTCTGGTAGACGTAGACGCCGCTTAGCGTTTGAAGAGCACGTGAAAAGGCGGGACTTTGTCGCGCGTTCCAAAACGTGAAGTCACAGCGAATAAATAAAGTAATTAGGACTACCTTAATCGTGGAAGCTGCATCCTGTCTCAAATAGCTGGACGTAGAAATTAAAGGGGGAGTGGTCTTTTTCTAATCTGAACAGCACCCCAAGTGGAGATCACCGAAATCAAAACTGGTGGCTCTTGGGTAGCGAAATTGCCCTCCGCATGCCGGTAGGCACTCTCTGGGGCCTGCGTTCGCGCCTCTCTTCGGGGAAAACATTTGAATGTTTGTGGAACTAGAAGTCGCTTGGTCCACACGTGTCTTCAGGTTTTGGACACACACAAAAAAAATCTGCAGGTCCGACGTACCTGGGAATCAACGTTATGCGAAGCACACGGAGGGAAGTTGACCGTGTTGCATAAATTTTTTTGAGTGACTCGTCATAAAATGAAGCCTAATATATGTACAAATTTTGCACGCATAGACATATGTTGAAGAGTTGCATGTGTTTATATAACCAGTTTCCACTTGCACAACGATGTCAACAGGAAATGTGTTTTAGCAACACCGGAAGCTGATATGAAGCGCTGATGCTCGCGAACATGCTGGACCTTGACACTGCTACTTAAGTCAATTTCAGCCCATGCCACGTCACCACAATTGACGTTAACCCGACGTGATGACTGTATGAGAGGAGTGCATATGTAATATTCATAAAATTGGGTAAGCAGCACTGCAACCACTATTCACGTTTCACGAAAATTAGCGTCTATTTGAAAAGTAGTTCCGAGACCTGGCGTAGCTCTGTGGTAGGATGCCTGAGTGCCACGCAGAATGCTTGTGTACGATTCCTGCCGGGACCATAAATTTTATTATTTGCAATCATCGGGTGGCCAACGCTCCCTATATCAGGTTTGTATAAACACTGACATTTATTCTATGCCTTCCTTGGGTCGACGCTACCGATGTCACGTATTGTTTAACGCTCACGCGTTAAAGTTGCCCATGTGTGTTCTCGTCGTTCCTAGGTAGATACTAAGTGTCAGTCACCTGTGGCACATACCCGCACAGTACCAGCGGCACATACCCTCCCGTGAGTATGTGCCACTGTCTGATGGAAAGTGTTTGACGACGTACGCCACGGGATTGTGGCACTATTCTTGTTTTGACCAGCGCGTCATATTGGTCAAACTATCTTACCCTCCCAAGCTAATTTTGGTTCACGCGAAGTTAAGGTGGGCACCACAAGAGCGCCCAAACGTAAGCGGCTAGATAGATAGATAGATAGATAGATAGATAGATAGATAGATAGATAGATAGATAGATAGATAGATAGATAGATAGATAGATAGATAGATAGATAGATAGATAGATAGATAGATACCCTGAAAGTCGCTGAAGTTCGCTAAGAAATGCTTCGCATATAAAATTATGGAACGTGCCATGCGCGTGCCTCCTCGAGGCTGGTGCGCATGCACAGACTACCTTCCCGGGAAAGGTCCATTTTTATATTTCACGGTGAAAATACGGGCGCTGTCGTGGAACTACAATCCCTCGTTGTAGGATGCCCGCTATTCGGCTCTGTAGCCTTCTCTTCAATGCCAAGAAAAGTTGCCGCCAAGTATAGCCATCCAGGTCGGCAGGATTATGTTTCGAACGGAGGTGGACAAACTCATGTTGCATCGTGGTGACAGAAAGCCGATGGAGCATACAGGACCGGTGCTGGTATGGGTTAGACGTGGAAAGGCATTTGCACTCCTTAAACGACGACCATGCTCCGCGTGGTTATTCCGACTAAGGTGCCACCCGGTCTGGTATCATCTGTGCCAGCTACCAAAGTTGTACGTTTTCCTCTTTTAAATGTTAGGGATCAACGTCCCGAAACCACCAAATGATTATGAGAGACGTCGTAGTGGAGGGCTCTGGAAATTTTGACCACCTATACGGTTCGTTATCGTGTTACTCCCTCGGTATCCTAAACTAATAAAGAAATGAGCACACGCGCCCTCCAGATAGTTTTGTAATACGTGGCGGTAACATCGTATCGTTGAAAGCGACCGATGATGGACGCGCGAAAAAAAAAGAAACAGTAGAAGAGTAAGTACACGCTATACGAACTGCAAGATGCGTGGTCTAGCTCAAATGCGCATCACGGACACGGTGGCAGTGCCAACCTAAGTGCATTTTGAAGACGCCTTATCCTCCTCGAAGGCAATGCCAAGAATTTCAGTTTCGTGTTCGTGGGAGTGGGAAAAGATTGGGGGTAGCACGCAGGTGTCGGCGTGGTATTACTATATAATTCTATTTTGAGCGTTGGGAAAGCTCGGAAGCCTCGCTCCTGAAGAGTTTGTACTTGATCGCGTGATTCTATTTGCGAGTTTCTTGGAACCCCGAGTTTTCGGTAGAGTAAGCCTATACTACAGCATCCTCTCTCAGAATTGAAGTCTTGCTGCTTTATTATTCTTTCCTACAACTACTGTCGTATGCATGTGTCCCAGATGGCTATGAATGCGTTTGTAACTTTAGAGAAGACTGAACATATCAACCACGTGCTCACTTTTGTATCGACGCACGCGGGTGTAGTTCGGGAATTGATAAAGGATTTCCCTCGCGAAATAATTTGTCGGGCTGGTAGAACGGGCAAGTCTGGTTATATTGACTGCATACGTCGATGATGCAACTGGCTCAGTAGGGCAAGTCATGCATAATAGAGAAAAGGTGCACTTGAGCAGTCTCTCGAAAGTCCATCCTTCATGTTGCGGGCATTGCGTAACAAACAGCAGCCTGCCCAACCCTCTCTGTGTTGAGTCGGTATCGAGATATTTCGTAAGCGTTCGACAGTAAATGGCGTAATAAAATCCTGGTCGTAACATCCTGAGGTAAGTTCGAGTCTCGCACTGCGATTCGGTGCAACCTTTGCGAATATCACGAATTCAAAGTAGTGACTTCCTCTCGCATCTGAAACAGGCAATATTTTATGAACACGTAAGACCGATTCCCGAGTTGCGAATGTGAGGTTTCATGGTCCGTGGAACAAGAAAAAAGCTTAATATAAAATGGCATTGCATTAAAGCGAGCTTTGGAAACTTCAGTTAAAATTTGACTAACTGCGTAAGAAGGTTTCGTCATTTGTACAGCGGGAACTTGGCGTGTTAAGTTCTCATTCTATTTCTACATAAAAAGGTTTCATCACTGCCACGTAACCGAGTTCACGCAACCGTTACACAATATTTGACCTTGTTCAACACCAATCGCCATCATCGTTTTCTTAGCCAGCTTTTTTCGCAGAGCAATATATATTTAGGAATGCAATGCGTACGAGTGGCGTTACCCATAATTGAGTTAAGCTCTTAGGAGTTGTAATAGAGTGGTCGTGAAGTGAAGTACTGCTACAAGCACAATGCCAATGTCCGAGACCATGCACTCCAGAAGGCCTGGGAGCAGGTGGAGGGCCATGGTTTTCCGGTATCGGCGTTGGTGTGGCCAACAACTGCAATGGACCCCCCTCCCCCCCCTAAGGGGATGCCTGATCGGGTCATCCAGAACCAAATAAGGTTTATTTAACCTTCGTGTGTGCCCGATGAGGAGGATCAAGTGCTGTCAACGTGAGTGCTCTGAACTGAACTGGTAACTACTGTGTTTTACTACATCAAAGCAACAAAAAGATCACTGCGTCACTCTTACTTTTTAACTCTTAGTTTGTAATTCGTAGTTACTTCTATATGAAAGCAGAGATGGTCTAACCGCTTGCTCCGCAAGCATTTTTATTTATTCGCAGTTTTATCTCTAAACTAATTTTTTTTCAGTTTGGTTCCAGTTCATGGCCCATCCCCTATGGAGATGAACGCCATCCATAAGTGGTCATCATCATCATTATCATCAACAGGTTAGCACTGGAACAACCGCTTTAAATTGTATTGTTTAGAATCTCATTGGACAGGCCCCTCGTCATTTAGGTAACACATGACAACACGTGTCATAGACGGGCGTGATACCTCCCCTTCCCGTGTAGGTGAGCGAATCAGTTATTTGCTCTGATTAACCTGCCTGCACCACCTTCTCTTACAATATAAATAGCCGCCACAGCGGCTTGCTTGGATGTTACAGGAGCTTGCTTGGAGATGCACGGGGCGTTTGTGAGAGAGATCATTTCTGTAGGAAGGCTTGTTAAGGAGACAGCGCATGATGTGTACGTCGAAAGGAGCGTTGTCGACATGTTCCGCGGCTGCCACTGCACAGTGTTGGCCCCGTCGATTGACACGTTAACCACCTGCCGCTTTATGTCATAGAGGCTGCTGCCGTGAGTCAAATGCCTAGCACTCGTAAATGGCAGATGTGGAGCTATCAGGCGTTCTTCTGAGGGGTTGAGAGCAGGCAGGTGAGGGGGCTTGGGAGAATATCGGTACTCGTGTAACACTCATCGTAGGAACTTGTCCCGTGGTAGCAGGCCTACGAAGCGAGGAGAATGAAGTGGAAGTAGTCGCGTGGAGGCGAGCGCGAGCCATTTAAAATTGACCTCGACCCTTATAGGTGGCTTGGTGATGCGTCATCTAGTGAGTATTGTTGTAATCACCGGAGAGACTACCGGAGCGGCGACCTTGAGCGGCGACACGAGAAAACTGACAATACTGGTACAAACGCTGGCGGCTTCCGGTCAGAGCACGAACTTTAGGAGGAAGCTCCTGAAAAAGAAATGTGTCACTGCTTTGTATTAGCAGCATCAACGCAGCTAATAGGCATTTATAATTTTAGTCCAAGAATTTTACCACACTTCGTTCACTTATGCCATGGAGAAAAAATGACTCCTGGTGACTCCTTTGAGGTGTTACTGATTGCTGCAAAGTACATGAAT